>NW_020954595.1:359717-439050 GCF_900497805.2 Vombatus ursinus | reverse complement strand
CATTCCTTCCTTCCCTCTGTCCTTCCTTTCCTCTGTCCTTTCTTCCTCCCCTCCATCTTTTCTTCCTTCCTTCCTTCCTTCCTTCTATCCTTCCCTCCTTGCTTCTTCCCTCCTTTCCTCTCTCCCTTTCAACTTCCTCCCTCTCTCATTCCTTCCTTCCTTATTCAGCTCTGGGTTGGACTAGAAGGTTTCTGAGGTTACTGCCACTTCTAAGCTTTCTGAAATTTGCTCTTCTAGATTCCACTGAGTGCGCTTGACTATTTCCACTCTGCACTTGCCTGTGCTAACACACTTATTTTCCCAATACATAATTTTCTGAGCAGAGTAGCCCAGGGCATAAATGTGCCATAGTTCCTAAGCATTTCACCACAATGGTTGTAATTGACATGGGTACCCTCTGGGTCCAGTGTCTCAATATCTTTTCTTTACAGGTCCTGGCTGCCATGGGGATTGACACAAGCTCACTTCTTTCCTTTGAAATGTCACCTCTAGCCTCCAAAAATGCCAAAGAAAGAAGAAACAAGATGAATCAAATGAAATCTGATGATTCCATAGAGGATGCCAGCTATCACCAACAGAGGAAGACGGTAACAGTTCACCTAAATATTTATGACTCTATTAGTGCCTCTAGTGGGACATTTTTTCAGGTGCCCTTTTGAGGTTGTTGGGTTGGGTGACTGGGGTACTGGTGACCCTTTAGGTTCATTCAAACATAGCTTTCCCTAGGGATATATGTGGGGGAGGGTTTCATGTTGATAGCCGTCCCTACTTCTTCAGACCAGGAAAGAACTAATTAGTCAGTCAGTCAACAAGCATTGATTAAGTACCTACCTATGTGCCAAGCACTGTTCTATGAGAAATCTCCCCAATGCCTTCTGGACCAAAGAAATTCCTTTCCATTCTAGGAATTCTATTGATTCAATTCAGTGTTACGCAATTCAGTTCTACAACTTTTTATTAAGCATCTACTAATTTGCAGGACTCTGCTTATTTTGGAGATTCAAAGACAAAATTAAAACCGCCTCAGGACTCTATAAGTTGAATGCTTGAGGGGGAAGGGTAGTTGTGATGGGGACTTCATGGAGTAGGGTGGGAAGCTGATGCTATACAAGGTGAAGGAAGAGTGCTCAGAATTTTGTGCTTCTCCAGGGATGCACAGCTCCCCTCTGAGCCCACCTCCCTTCATCCCTTGGCCATCCCTGTCCCATTTGTATTCCCCAAATATTTCCCCATCGGCACATGGCCACCCCCATCCCTTGTAGAATTCTCCACATATTTCCACCCCCCCCCCACACACACACATACAAACACAGGATGAATCTCAGAGCTGGAAGGAACCCCAGAGGCCAGCTAAATTAGCATGTGTCTGAACCAGATGCCCCTCTGACCATGCCCATTGAAGGCCTTATCCACCTGTGCTAGAATCCCTCTAGTGATAGGAGACCATTACCTCCTGAGGCCATCTTCTCCTCTTCCAGATGGTTCTAACTGTCAGAAAGTTTTCCATGACATCAGCAGTCTGCCCCTCTGCAGTTTCTACCTTTGCCCCTGGTTCAGCCTCCCAGGACCAAGTAGATGACATGCAATCACTTTTACCTAAGCTGACCCTCCTAGTGCTTATAGACCGCTCTCAGGGTCCCCTGAGTCTTCTCATCACTGGTTGTTCCAACTAAACCTCATATGGAAACAGCCTCAGAGGCTGTGCCACAAGGTGGGAGAAGGTCATTATTTAAAAAAAAATAAAACTGACATAATTGAATCCGCACATGAACTAAGTAACTTACAAGAGGGAAAATGTCTAATTGACTTGAATTCAATTCAACAAGTATTTATTAAGCACCTACTAGGTGCTAAATATTGAGCTAAGAGATAGCTAGGTGGTGCCATAGTGGATAGAGTGGTGGAACTAGAGTCAGAAAGACCTGAGTTCAAATACAGCCTCAGACACTTACTAGCTTTGTGACCGTGTGTAAATAACTTTCCCTCTGTTTGCTCATCTGTAATGTGGGGATAATAACAGCACCTACTTTCCAGGGTAGTTGTGAAGATCAAATAAGAAGATTGTTAAAAGAAAAGTGCTTAGCACAGTGCCTAGCACATAGTAGGTACTTAATAAATATTTGTTTGTTTTCTTTCTTTCTTCCTTCCTTCTTTCCTTCCTTCCTTTCTCCTGTCCTTCCTTCTTTCCATTCTTCCTTCCTAAGTGCTGAAGATACAAAGGCAAAACAAGCAAACAAACAAATTCCAGGCCCTATCCACAATGAATTTTACATTCTATTGAAGGGAGGTGGGAAAGGTACAACAGGATCACAGATATGTCAGCATAACCTAATGAGAGGTGAGAGAGATAGGGGGATTAGAGAAGGCCTCTGTGCTAAGTGGCTAAGCCTAGGAGGAAGGCAAGGATACTGGGAGGCAGAGGTAAGGAGTGAGTGCATTCCAAGCATGAGGGATGCCAGGCAGATGCTAGAGATGAAATGATGAATTCAGACAAGAGAACCCAAGGTGCATAAGGGAAGCAATATAAAATAAAGTCTGGAAAATCAGGTTGGAACTAGATTATATGCTCTTCCAGCTGGGATATAGTTGAACTTAGCGATAGAGTGGGAATAGGATGCTGGCCAGTAAAATCTTCATAAACTCATCAGAGTTGCTTGGAAGGAGGTGGGGAAGATGAGGTATACAGACTACTGGAAGTCATCAATTCCCCTTCATGGCAGATCTGATGGGAAATGACACTAAATTGAAGGGACTGCGTATTTCATCCAGGCAATTAAATTGGAGCTCTTCTTTCAATGACTTGAGGAAAACATTAATGAAGTTCCAAGGCTTTTCCCTGGGGAATTCTGGAAGCTCATAATATGATAAAGCCCTTGTCTGTTACTTAGCAGATGCAGACTCAGAGGCCCCCACCTATGGAGTTGGGAGTCAAGGAGCCAGATCAATATAGAACTTTTCTGGCAGTTGAAGTCATTCATTCACTCATCAGGCAAACTTTTACAGGCACTTAATACATACTCAGCACTCTGCTAGGTAATAGAAACTGGCTAGGTTTTTAAATTGTCCTATGTAAGTGTAATGAGGGAAAACAATTCAGCCTGTGAACACCCCCACCCCTACCATGTTCAAGTGTTCTGTCTCAAGCCTGAAGAGCTCAGCACTTGGGAATGATGTCACAAACGGGGGATGGGGGAGAGAGGGTCACCAAAAGTGACTCCGTGTCTGGCAGATGGGTAAAGAGGCTCCCTTGTGTCTCCTCCTTACATAAGAAGTACTATGTAAAGACTGTCTCCTATATAAAATGTGGTGGTTGGACTTGAGAATCTCTAAGATTCCTTCAGCCTCTGTCACTATGTGGTTTTGGAGCTGGAAGGGGTCTGATGCTATGAAGAAGCTCAGCGCCCTTCATTGGGCTCCTTTTTTTTTTTTACCCATCAGATTTCAGCATCTTCATATGTGTTTGTTGGGTTGGATTGAGTTGAATTAAGCAATTTGTGCAAGTCAGGGTTCCTTATGTCTGACCACCATCTCATCAGCTTCAATTTGGGCTGATTGCCTCTTGTTAGTTCTCTGATGGATACGGAGAGCAGCCTCAGACCTAGAGGGATAGCAAACCAGTTCTCTACCACCCCCTCCCCCAGAGCTACCCCCAGGTCTCTTCTTTCCAGCCTTGGTCTTCCTCATTCTGCTGTCCTCTCTTCACAGAAACTAGTCTCCATTCCTCTAGTGGATATCTTTGTCCCTCTTTAACCCTTCAGATTCTTAGACTCATGGACTCAGAAAGCTAAAAGATTTGTGAGCATTCATCTGGTCTGGGGTTCCTAACCTGGGCTCTATGAACTGTAGATTTTTAAGAGTAGTTTGATGACTGTATTTGACTGTTAGTGGTTTCCTTTTTCTTCCTCTGCCTTTTATTTTATGTGTTTAGAAACATTCTTCCGAGAAAGGGTTCACAGACTACACCAGCTTATTCAAGGATTCCATGACCCACCAAAAAAAAAATGTTAAGAGCTCTTACTCTAGTTCAGCTCTTTGAAATAGGCCACAGAGAGATGAAGTGGCTGGTGCTGGGTTCAAATTCTGCCTCTGGCACTCCTTTAACAATATAAGGCTTCACCTGACCTGACCCCCAGGGTTGAGATGGGGATCAAGTGCCCATAAACCGATTTGTAAATCTTAAAGCCTCCAGAAGGGTCCTCTGTTAGGAGAGGGGTAGGACTGGGTAGGACTAGAACTCAGATCTCTCAACTCCCAAACCAAGACCTTCTCTATGATGCCACCATCATGGACCCTCTGCAGTTTCTACACATTGTTCATTTGATATTCTAAACTAAACTGACCGCTGACAACAACACTACGTAAACTGATTTTAAAAAATAATGCCTTTATTATTTTCAATTTTTCTTAAAAAATGTGCATGTTAGCTTTAACACGATAATTTTTTTTAAAGATAATTTTAAGTCCTCTTCCGGACCTCTTGGTTCCAAGCCTTTTTAAATTTCCTATTTATTTCTTGTTAACACTTTTTTATTATTACTACTTCTTCTGTAATACTGTGTTTTCCTATTGTTACCTTGATGTTCAATTGCCTCTTCTCCCACATCACAGATTTACAGCTGCAGGAGAACACAGAGGCCTTCCAGGCCAACACCCTCATTTTATAGAGGAGGAAAGACAAGCCTGGAGAGGACAAGTCACTTGTGCAAAGTCATGCAGAGAGAAAGTTTCAGAGGAGGGATTTGAGCCCAGGACCTCTGACTCTAAAGTTTACTAGTTTATATAATCTTCCCATGCTTCTTCACACCTCTTTCCTTATGGTAAAGACATGTTCCGATAAACTCACGTCCCACAATTTGTTCCATCATTCCCTAACCACTGGGAACACAGGCTGTTTCTAGGGTGTTCTATTGTTGTCATTGTGGTTGGTTTGTTTTGCTATTATTAGTAAAGCTTCTATGAATATTTGTGTATACTTTGCTTTCCCCTGTTGTTATCATCTTTAGCATCTTTATTCTAGTAGTGAAATCGCTGTGTCAAAGGTTATGAACATTTTTGTGACTCGTTGCATAATTTCTTATAGCTTTCCAAGAAAATTATATCAATCCATAGCTCTGCCAGAAATGTGGCTTCATGCCTGTTGTCCCACAGCCCCACCAGCATTGAATCTCACCATTTGAAATGACCATTGCCAATTCAATGGGTACGAACTGGCACCTCAGATTTGTTTTCATTTGCATTTCTCTGATTATTAATGGTTTAAACAGTTTTTCTACTGATAATTTGTATTTCCTCTTTGGAGACCCTTATCTTTTGACCACCGGCTTATAAAATGAGATAACAAATGCAACTTTGCAAATCTTCAAGGGCCATATAAACCCTAGCAATTGTTGTGGTTGTTGTTATTGTTATCCATTGAAGAGTAGATCATTCACTTACAATGTGTCACTTCCTAATAGATTCTGTATGGCAGGTTATTATCAGAAATGTTTATACTAACATTTCTTCCCAATCCTTTTCTTTCTCTTTTTTTTTCTAAATGCATTGTTTTTGTGGTACAAAAACTCTATTTTTATATCAGCAAATCCATCCCTTTTGTGTCCTATAATGTCTTCTATTATTTGAAGAAATAAGAATTTCCCTCCTCCCCATGCTCACAGTGCATATATTATTCCATTTTCTTCTAACTGCCTAATAATATGTTTTTTTAAAACCTGCTGATCCTTTATGTGTTTGGAACTCATTGTTAATCTATTCCCATTTCTCCATGATACTCTTCTTCAATTTCCCTAACAGGTTTTATTGAATAATGGTTCCTTTCCTAGGTGTTATTTGTCCTGAAGTGTTCAATTTTAGAAGCTCTAGAGACCAAGGCTCTATTTCTAGAATATTATGATCCATTGATCTGTATTTTTTTTAATGCAACTCCAGAACAGTTCTGTTAACTGTCCATTAGCAGATAAGATCTGGTAGTTTAAGCCTTCTTCCTTCTTCCCTCCTATGTACATTGCCTTGGTGTTTTTGTCCATTGATTACTCTGGATAAAATTACCATCCCTTTATCTACTTCTATGAACAAGCCCATTGGTATTGGCATTAGAACCTATTACAACAACAAATTCATCCATGTAGTATTTTCATCTTATTATATAGGCATGACCTAGCTGTCTCCATTAGATAACTTTCTAATTATTTAATTTTTCTATTCTTTCCATTAAAATTGTTTTCTTTTTGTCTTTATATAGGACTTGAGTATGTTATGACCAGTTAAGGTAGAAGTGGTCAGTAGTTTGTCACTAACAATAACGGGAATCAGTACAGTGCTTTAAAGTTTTCAAAATTCTTTACAATAATCTTATTTGAGCCTCATGACAACTCCCTGAGGTAGGTAGGGGAGCTTTCATTATCTCCCACCTTACCAATGAGAAAATTGAGGCTCAGATAAGTTAAATGTGAGACTGTGTGATGGAGAAAAAAAGAGCCATTCCCAGAATTCAAGTCCTGTCTCAGATGCTTGGGTAAGTGACCTTGGGCAGGTCATTTACTCTATCCAGGCCTCTCTTTCCTTCTTTGTAAAATGAGAGAGTTGATCTAGATGACTTCAGAGATCTCTGTCAGCTCTAGAGCTGTGATGCTGTGATCTTCCCATGTTAAGATCCCAGTAAATGTCAGAAGCAGAAATCAAACCCAGACCTTCCTTACTCCAAGTCTAACACTTCGGCTGTGGTATTTCTCCTAATGTTTATTTCTTCGCATTTTTTCATTAGGAACATGTAAAAGTACTAAGGATTTGTGGGTTTATATTATATCCTGCTGTAATACAAAAACAATATATTATTTTGGTAAATTTTTTTGGTTCTAAATCTATGATCATGCTATCTGCCAACAGAGAGATTTGCATCTTTATTAATTTCTATAAGCCGATTCTTATTCCTTCTAACTTTTTTCTCTTACCTTTTTGCTGTACCTAGTATTTATATACCAATGTGGAATGGTTAGAATGGCCAACTCTTCTTTTTAGCAGGAAAACTAACATTTTTCCATGACCTGTAATGCTAGTTCTTGATAAATGTTGGGTGTTTTTTTTTTTTATGATAAGGACAAATTCTTTCATTCCTATACTTCTTACGCATTTTTTTATAAATTAAAGGATATGGTATTTTTTCAGTAGCCTCTTTGTCATTTATTGAAAGTTTTGTGTTTTTTTTAATTTTTAAATTTTTAGACAATTGGGGTGAAGTGTCTTGCCCAGAATCACACAGCTAGTAAGTGTCAAGCATTTGGTCTGAGGCTGGATTTGAACTCAGGTCCTCCTGACTTCAGGGCTGGTGCTCTATCCATTGCGCCACCTAGCTGCCCCTTAATGTTTTTTTCTTATCCTGATAATTTTTCTAATACTGAACCATTCCTGTATTTCTGGTTATCATAATGACCCTACTTGATCATAATGAATGATTCTTTAATATTTTGCTCCTTGCCAATATTTAGTTGAATAGTTCTGCAGTGATGTTCACTGATGATACTGACCTATAGTTTTCTTTTTCTGACAGTTTTTTCTGTATTTTTATTTAGTATTTTATTTTTCCCTAGTTACATATAAAAAATTTTTTAGCATTTGTTTTTAAAACTTCAAGTTCCAAATTCTCTCCCTTCTTCCTCCATGCCTGCATTGAGAAGGCAAGCAATTCAATAACTTATACATGTGTAGTCATGCAAAACATATCCATAATGGTCATGTTGTGAAAGAAAATATAGACAAAAAAACACCTCAAGAAAAACAAAGGAAGTAAAAAAAAAGTGCACTTCAATCTGTATTCAGACACCATCAATTTTTTCTCTGGGGATGGATAGCATTTTTCATCATAAGTCTTTCAGAGTTGTCTGAGATCATTTTACTGCTGAGAATAGCTAAGTCATTCCCAGCTGATCATCTTACAATATTGCTGTTACCTTGTACATAGTACATTTCACTTTGCATCAGTCCATGCAAGTCTTTCCAGGTTTTTCTGTACAATAATATTCCATCATAATCACATACCACAACTTGTTCAGCCATTTCCCAATTGATGGGAATCCCCTCAATTTCCAATTCTTTGCCCCTAGAAAAAAGCTGCTATAAATATTTTTGGACATATAGATCCTTTTCTTTTCTTTTCTTTTTTATCTCTTTTGTGATTCAGACCTAGTAGTGGTATTACTAGGTCAAAGAATATGCATGGTTTTATAGCACTTTGGGCATAGTTCCAAATTGCTCTACAGAATGGTTAAATCAGTTCACAACTTCTCCCAACAGTGTGTTAATATCTCATTTTTCCCACATCCCCTCCAACATTTGTCATTCACCTTTTCTGTGCTATTAACCAATCTAATAGGTATGAAATAGTACCTCAGAATTGTTTTAATGTGCATTTCTCAATAGTGAGTTAGAGTAACCTTTCATATGGCTATAGATAGCTTTGATTACTTCATCTGAAAACTGATCATATCTTTTGATGATTTATCATTTGGAGAATGGCTCTTATTTTTATAAAGTTATCTCAGTTATCTATATGTTTGAGAGATGAGGTCTTTATCAGAGAAATTTGCTTCAAATTTTTTTTTCACAGTTACTATTATTAATTCTATTTCTCTCCATCCTATTCCTTTCCCCATTTATTCTATTCTCTCTCTCCTTTCACCAAAAGTGTTTTGCTTCTGACTACCCCCTCCTCCAATATGCCCTCCCTTCTGTCCCCCTCTCACTTCTGACAGTTTTGCAGATCAGAAGTACATTTACTTGGTAGAAGGACTGAGATAGAATTCTATCTTTCACTGTTTTTGAATTCAGTTTATATGTGACAGAAATTATGTTCCCATTGTGTCCTGGTGCATGATCAATTTTTATAAATATTCCAATCTCTCTATATGTTTCAAATGCTTATCTTGATGAGATTCAAATATAGTAGTCAATGAGAAGTCCATTATCTAGAGTACCACTTAAAGCTACTTTAGGAGGCAATGAGATTGAAGTAGGCTGGTCAATGAAATACCAAAACTAAAGAATCACCCCCCCAGCCCCTCCACCCTGGGCTGAACAATGAAATAATACTAATGATGATGATGATGATGATGGTGATAGAAGATAATGCCCAAAACTCTGAACTACTGTCCCAGATTACCTCATATCCCATCCATGGCAGGTTTTCCTCTATAGGAATCTCTAGCTTCTCTGTTATGGGACATCTCCCTTAAGTGGTCCCCCCTCCCTTCGGGGACTGCCCCCTCTCCCTTAAGGGGTTGCCACCCCCCCTTAAACTCGGGTCTCTCTTTAGCTGTGTCTCCCTTCAGGGGCAAAGGAGCCTGCTTGATGTGTTGTGTTACCCACAAGAAATGCCTTTACTTGATTTGGAGACAGTTTGAGCAAATTCTTTCAAGATGACCTTGCACCCCAACATTTTGGGGTGTCCCTGAATCTCATCATTTCTGGAAGAAAATGTAACTTTCCTAATTTTTCTATATGATTCCATTCATATGTTTATTAAATCTACTTTCTTTAGGACATTAATCTGCAACTTCATTTTGTTTGATTTATTGTATTCCAATACTGGGGTATTGAAATCTCTCAGTATTATTGATTTCTAATTATTTTTAAAAGTAATTTAGCTATTCTATTATATTCTTAGTACTTTGCCACTATGTTACCAGATGCTTGATAACTTTTGCTATTCATGTTAATAACTTTTGTTATTAATAGTACCTTTCAATATAATTCTCTTATATGTCTCTCTTAAAGCTTTCCAAATTCAGTTTGGCTTTGTCAAATCATATCACCAAATCTCTAGATCTCTGTAATTAGTTGAAGCATGGGAAGCTTTAGTCTATTCACTATCTTAAATTTATACACACTCCTCAGTACTAGATGTGTAAGCAATATAATATTGGATTATCTTTAATTCATCCAATAACTTATTCTTTCAATAATCCTTTTCTAGAATTCAGTCTATTTCCAATCAAGGTTATAATTGTTACATTTGCTACATTATCTACTATTTTAAATTAAACTATTCATTGTGTCAGACAAAAAATGCATTATTCCTTATTTCACTAATACTAATCCTTTCCCAAATTTTACATGCTCAGAAATATATAATCCTTCTCCCTCCACTAAACAAAACTCTATTTCTGCGAATAAAATAGAGATCTCTATAAGTTTAAGAAAATTATCGCCCCCTCCCCCTTTGTTTTTAGGGAACTTTATTTAGTATAGAGACATCATGGTATAGTGGATAGAGAGTTGGCCTTGAATCTGGGACCTGCTTTCAAGTTCCATTTCTGATATATATTGGTTCTGTGACCCTAGGAAAGTAACCTAACAACCTCTGAGTGCTCTAAGTAACTCTCAAAGACAATACATTTCAGAAGGGTGCAAACTTGCATTAGTAAAGAGTATTTCTTTTACCTAGGAGTTCCTTAGACCAATAAAATCATAGGTCAGTCCCTATCCCATTATTTGTTATAAAAATATTATTCCCACCCTCTTCACCTCCAAGCCTTCTCTTCCCCCCCCTTTTCTATCTGTAATGGCCATAGTAAATCCATTTATAATCATCCTTTTCCTTTTTTTATTTGAGCCTAATTATGTCAGTCAGTAGTTTACCAAAACAATACTACAGTTTTGTTTTGTTTTTAATCCCCCGTGGTGACTGTATTAACATAGCAATTAGTTAGTCACCATTGTAAAGAACTTGCCAATTACAGCATTTAGCTTTATGACCCGGTTTGTTTGGATGCTTCTCTTGGTTCCCAGTCAAAAGCTTCTCCAATGTTGGGCCTTTTTGTCCATGAATTGTTCAAAGTTCTCTTGGTTATTACATGACAGTCTTTTGTTTTCCAAAAGAATGCTGGGAGGCTAATTTGGGGGTTCTCTATTTCTCATCTTTCTGTAGCATTCCCTCTGGGATACTCCTTCTATTTGCACTCCTCCTTATAGCTTGGGTTACTAAAGGGCAGCTACTACCCTCAGGGTCTGGGTAACCCCCTATGGATATTCATTCATTAAAACTCTAACTCACAATCCCCTACCAGTGTGTTTCCCCTGAATAGTCAGCCCATAGACATAATTAAGTCTTAGCAAAAGTACTTGCTGAGATAGAACAGTAAGCACACTAGCTACCAAACATTTCCTCCATAAATCTCAGATGTACTCACCCACAAAGGCATGTGGCTTCCATGGGGTACACAGTGAGTGCACAGTATGACAGGAAACAATGACAGGAAAGCACACCCATAAGGTGGATGTGTATATGGCTAATACAGCTCATAGCTGTGGTACAGCAACATCTCCATATCCTTTCTTTCCTTGGATAGTCTTCATAAATCACCCGGCCAGCTACAGTTTCTGTGTTTGTCCAGTTACTCAGTAGAACTCCCAGGATCTGGTCTTAACCACATCTTGATTCTTAAGTGCCAGAGCTAAGCTATCTCTTGAGTTCATAGCAAGCCAGAAGAGATGCTCCTTTACACTTCACAAATAATTCCTCTCTGTTTCTGGATCTGCTGAAGAGTATATATTTCTTTTGCCTGCTAGGTGGCTCAGAACTATCTCAGACTTACTCTCCAGTTCCTGAACAGGGCATCTCATTCTGAGCAAGTAACTCTGCTAGATAGCAAATGGGGGAGAAGGAAACATAAATTTTCCTACCACCACTAGAGTATGGATTCCTCCTGGACTATAGGTCGCTGCCAGAACTGTGTTCAGAACCAGCAATTCAACCTCTTAAGAACTCTCAGGGGTTTGACCAATTTTTAGCCCAGCCAATGACCTTGCCCATTCTGATACTGTAAGAAAAAGATAATCACAGTATAAAAAGATGGATGAGGGTGTTAATACTTTTTAAGCACATTAATACTTCATCACCTATGATTCTATCAAGTGATTGTATCACCTGACCTAGGGCAGGGGAGGATTGGAACTCCCCCTTATATTTCTAAATATAACATCCCAACTCTTGCTATTTTTTAATCTTGTGATATTCAAATGACTATTTTATATGTAATATGTTTTATCTTGGCTGTTTGTAGGATCATTTCCTTTTTGTTGTAGTATTGAGGCTTAACAATGATATGTCTAGGTGATTTTAACTTGGGGTTCATTTCTTTCAGCATTCTAAAACTTCTTTCTTTTTATAATCTCTTCATTTTAATATTTGAAGAAAAATTTTCTTGTATAATGCCAAAATCTAAAGTTCAGATTCTTTTCTTCACAGTTTTCAGGGAAAATAGCAGTTTTTAAATGTTATTTCTCTGATCTGTCTTATATATACACAAACCACATTTGTCTGTTTCACTTCCAGATCTTTTTCCAATTCCATAATTGTAGTAGTTTATTTTTTCTTCTTCCATTATACCATACACTATGCTGTCTTTCAGTAATATAATTTTACAATTCATCAAATCTGTTATTTTATTTTTTAATTTTAAGACAATGTTTTTCAATTATCGGGCATTTTTTTCTCTTTCCTACCTAGCTCCCTCCCAGACTAAAAGAAAAAAAGAAAGAAAATCATTGCAACAAATAAACATAGATGAGCAAATTCCCATATTGGCCAAGTCAAAAAAGTCATCTTATTCTTCATATTAATCTATCACCTCCTTATACGAAGTGAGTTGCATTCTTTAACATTGAGACTCTCGAATCAGTTGGTCATTGAACTGATCAGAATATTAAATCTTTCAAAAGTATTCATTTTTATAGAAAAAAACTGTTCTATTCACTTCTATTCACCTTATTCTGCATCAATTCACATAAGTCTTTCCAGCTTCTTCTGAAATTATTTCTTTAACCATCACTGCTTTCGCACAATAGTACTTCATTAAATTCACAAACTATATTTTGTTCAGCCATTCCCCAAATGACAGACACTTACCCTCCTCTTACTTTCCAGTTCTTTGCCATCACAAAAGGAACTGTTGTACTTTCCAATTCATGCATGTGTCAAGACATTACTCATGAGGTCATTAGTCTTCCGTAAAAACAAAGGACATACAACAACATTTTTGTACATATGGATCCTTTTCCTCTTTGCCTCATCTTATTAGAGGGTATAGACCTAATATTGATATTGTTCAGTCAAAGGGCATGAATAATTTCAGCCAGGATGGCTGTACCAATTCACAGATTGAACAGTAGGGCATTAATGTAATGTTTTTCCACAGCCTTACCAACATTTGCCATTTTCTTTTTTGATCAACTTTGACAATCTGGTGGGTGTGAGGTTGAATCTCAGAGGTACTTAATTTGCATTTCTCTAATTATTAGTGATCTGGAGCTTTTTAAGGCAATTTTTTCAATGATCAAGCATTTATTTTTTTCTCCTTCCCGAGAACTGTGTTCATAACCATTGACCATTTAGCAATTAAGAAATGATTTTTATTTTTATAAATTTTAATTAATTCTTTTTATATCCTGGAAATGAGATGCAAAAACATTATTTTATTAAAATCCTCAGATATATTTCTGAACTCTTGTGTTTCATAATAATTTTGTCTACATATCTTTAGTTGCATCAATTCTTTTAAAATTTGGTCTCCTAATTTTGCTAATTTCATTTCTTCCTAATTCTTTTTGCTTTTTTAATTGTGCATATTTCTCTGTCTTGACAAAATTCTAACTTCTATTTCAGATGCTACCATTTGTTTTATTTCACTACATTTTTTCTTCCAGAGAGGTAGCTTTATGTAGTAGATAAAGGAGGGGTTTTTTTTTTGTTTTTGTTTTTTACTTAAGCTGAAGCATAATAAATTCTGCTCTAGCCCTTTATTTTAACTCTGTGTGTGCCTTTCTGTTTCAAGAATTGTGGCAAGTAAAATGCAACAAAGGCAAAACTGAGGTATGTTTTCTCTAAGCAAGATAATAATTTATTAACAGTAAAGCATATAGCTGTTAATAAAGTAGGTCAGACTGGTCCCCTCAATCAGGTCAATGACCAAGATGAAAAGGAGAAAACCCTCTTTATTGAAACAGGGAAGAAGTTCTGGGAGATTGGGAAATGTCACAATTGGCTACAGCTGGGAACAGTGAGTTGGTCTTCAGGTGTGGATGATCATGCTTCTCTGACAATTAAGGAATGTTCATTGCTTTGTGGGTCTCAACTGCCTCATATATTCTTGGCTAGGAAATCAGAACTACTCCAATCAGAACCACTCCAATCAGGACCATCCATGGAGTTAATTGTCCCTTTGGGGGAGATCAAACCACCCTGAATTTCACAAGAAGAGATAAAGGCAGAAGAATTGAATTTTGGGGAGGAATTCAGCCTAAGCTGGTTTTCATTTACAGGCAACAAAACAGAGGTTCCAGGTTAATTACTTCAGTAAGCAAATATCCCAGGGGCTATCTGAAAGGGTATGATAACATCATTCCCTTTAAGCCAATTTGGACTGGGAGAGACTATTTTTTAACTTAACTGAATAATGGGGCTTGACAAAACGGGGGCTAGGATTGTTTATGGAGTAGAATCAATTATTAAATGATACAGCATAATTTTAATTTCTTCATGTGTGTCTCTTGTAAACAAAATATTGTCGGATTCTGTTTTCTAATCCATTCTGCTATCCTCTTCCATTTTATGGGTGAGGTTATCACATTCATATTTACAGTTATGATGGCTAATTGTGTATTCCCCTCTATCCTATTCTTTTCTCTTTATCCTTCTTTTTTATACCCTTCCCCCTCTTCAAAAATCTGTTTTACTTTTAATCACTGCCTCCTTTAATCTACCCTCCCTCTTATCAATCCCACCTTTTTTTTCTTAACCCTTCCCCTCCTACTTCCCTGTTGGCTAAGATGAATTTCTATGCCCAATTCTGTGTGTTCATGTTCTGTGTGTGTGTTCATGTTCTATATGTGTGTACACACACATTTCCCTACTTGAACCAGTTCAGATAAGAGTGAAATTTAAGCATTGCCTGCTCCCCCTCTCATTTTTCCCCAATATAAAAACTCTTCCTTGCATGCCTCTTTTGCGTGAGATAATATTTCCCTTTTTCTTTCCCCTTTTCTCAATGCATTCCTCTTTATTACCCTTCCATTCTTCTTTTGAGATTATCCCATCATAATGGACTTATACTCATATCCTCTAAGTAGACTCCTTCTGATTGCCCTAATGATGATAATGTTCTTTTTTAAAACTAATTTATTTTGAATTATCAACAATCACTTCCATAAGTTTTTGAGTTTTAAATTTTTCTCCCCCCTCCCTCCCCAAGACGGCGTGCAATCTGATATAGGCTATACATATACATTTCTATTAAACATATTTTCACATTAGTGATGTTGTAAGTAAGAATTAGAACCAATAGAAGGAACCACCAGAAAGAGGAAACAAAACACAACAGAAGAAAAAAAATAGCAAATAGTATGCTTCGATCTGCATTCAACTCCATAGTTCTTTCTTCTTTGTGGATAGCATTTTCCATCATGAGGCCTGATGATAATGTTCTTAAGGGTTACATGCATCATCACGCCATATAGGAATGTAAGCCATTTAACCTTGTTATATAGCTTATGATATCTCACTTGAATTTACCCTTTTTATACTGCTCTGATCCTTACACATGTAGGACCCTTGTTCCCACGTGACTGGGACTGCTCCTCTTTGAAACTGTGATCCAGAGTTGGTTAATGGGTGACAAACCTTCCAAATAGCACCTGGTCCTACTTCCAGTGGTACAGCAGTGCCCTGGGATCTCTTTCTGACAGGCGTTCAGTCTTCTTACTGACCCCTGGGTACTTGACTGTTCCTAGTGTCCATTGAGGCTACCATAGCCCACAGCCAGTGTGGCGCTGCTCCTTTCATGCCATGCTCCCAACCAGCCCCCATCCCAGTATCTGTAGACCTCTTTTTCTGACTTCTAAGCTGATGGTTGTTGTTTAGTTGTTTCAGTTGTCTGACTCTTCATGACCCATTTGGGGTTTTATTGGCAAAGATACCAGAGTAGTTTGTCATTCCCTTCTCCAGTTCATTTGACAGATGAGGAAACTGAGGGAAACAGGGTTAAAAGTAACTTGCCCTGGGTCACACAACTATAAAGTGTCAGAGGTTGGATTTGAATTCAAGTCTTTCTGACACCAGGCTGACACTCTATCCACTGTTTCACCTAGCTGCCATGAATAACTTAATGACTCACTGTGACTTTTTGCTGACTTTCCCACTTAGAATTTGGTTTGGCGCATTTTTAAAAGTTGTTGTAGAGTTGTGTGTTGGGACGGCTTGGCAAGTATGCTGATTTCACTCTGCCACGTTGTCTCTGCCCCCTAAAAGAAGTTGTTCTTAACTTGGAATTCATGGCTATATTTAAGGAAATGCTTGAATTTGGATGGGAGGAAATTGCATCTCTATTTTCACTAGCCTCTAATTGAAATTTAGCGTTTTTTAATTATTTAAAACCATTATTCTGAGAAGGGGTTCATAGTCTTCCTCAGAATTCCAATGGGCCCATCACACACACACACACACAAATTGAGAACCCCTGGGATTCTGAATTGGAATCATAAAGCCCTATTTTTAATTCCACCTCAGATACTTACTAGCTAGCTATGTGACCCTGGACAAGTCACTTAATATTTCTCAGCCTCAGTTTTTTATGTGTAAAATGGGGATGATAATAGCACCTATTTCCCAGGGTTCTTATGAAGATCAAATTATATATATCTATATATTTGTATGTGTATGTGTGTGTTTGTGTGTGTACACACAGATGTATATCTATCACTTTGCAAACCTTAAAGTGCTATATAAATTTTAGAGATCTTTATTATTATTCCATCACTTTTAATCACTAATATTGTTCTGTTGTCTCAGTTCTCTTTGGTTTCCTAGTATGTAAAATTCTTTGTAAATGCTTTGCTAAAGATCTAGATAAACGACATCTATAGCATTCCTCTAATATAACAATCTAGTAAACAGGAATGTGTTGGTAAGTATTTAACAACCAACTCTCTGAAGAAGAAGAAAAAGCACAGAACACACTTTAAGTTTAATTGGTATTATTAACATTTTCTTTATCACTTTTGTAAGTCTAGACCTCAACAAAACAACAAATCAAGTGCTGACAGCATCACAGCCTTTTATGACGTAGAAATGCGCACACTGAAATTTAAACCATCAGTTCTCCTAAGCTGTTTCTGCTTACTCCAACACATGCCTCCTAGTAACCCAATCTAAAGAGGAAAAGAGGTTAATCTGACTTGACCTGTCCTGGGTGATGCCCTGTTGGCTCTTTGTGATAAGCACTTCATTTTCTATATGTTTACTAACTATCATTTTAATGACACATTTTAAAATCTTGCCAGGAATCAAAGTCATGCTCACCAGTCAAGAGTTGGCAGATGTCAACCTACTGTTAGGGAAAACAAAATTAGTGCAATGTTTGCCTGTCACCAGTCCTGTGCACCAAATCCACTCCACATAGTCCTTCAAAGATTTCTGACAGCTCAGTAATTACATTTGCCAGTTCTCGTAATCCCATAAGATGTCATCTGTCTGGGCTTAGTGACTTGAGTTCATTGAGGGTTTCAACTCTCTGATAGTCATTTTTTTTCCTCTTTCCAATACAAAAATCATTCACCTTTGGAAAAGAAATGAATCAAATATAAGGTGAGTGATTCCACTTTCATCCTATGTTCCATTATCATTGTCCCATACACTTTGACCAATGGTTCTATTCCTTCTTTGATTTTCCTCTCCCCTCCGGCAGCCCTTTTGCTTGTTCTTGGCATTTATTACCAGCCCCAGATCATTGTGCACCTTGACACTATTCTTAGAGTTGCCTCCGTTACCCACCTTTGCTTAATTTGAGCTGGTTGATGAGTTCCTTCTGCAACTACATCAGTCTCTAGATTATTCTCCTCTTTCTACTGCCCTGTAGTAATTTCTTTTTTGTCATTGATAATGCATCCTTGAGAGAGCTCACTTCCCATATATAACTAGTTTTAGGAGATGAGACCCTGCCTATAATTTCTCTGAACCCTTTGATATTGACTTTCTCCAGATCTCGGGTGGGCATCAGAATGTGTCCTTCAGCTCTGAGGTTCTGGGAGTCTCTGCGTCTTTTCTTTTGATGTTTTGTAGCAGATCCTCTCTCCTGACAAACTGAAACTTGGGGACCTCATTGCTTCAGATGGCCTTGGCAGACAGGCCAGTGGCTGAGCTGTGCCCTATACCCCAATATTCCATAGTCTGAAATGAGAAGTGAAAGTTAGGTTAATCCAATCTTAATTGAGTTGCTAATATCCTCTACTATCCCCCCTGGGAATTATGAAATTTTTCCTCATACTTGATGGAGAACCATGTTTGACAAACCATAAATCACTCAACTAATTGCCTCCACACACACACACACACACACACAGGCACCCAAGGGGGTATTAAAGTTATCATTTTACTTTAGAAATATATTTAACCAGATTCACTAAAGTCAACTCTTCCTCTTACCATCTTTGGGCAAGCCCCTTCCACACTCTGGGCCTCAGTGGATTGGATTTGATGGCCTCTCTGATCCCTGCCAACTCTATAACTAGCCTCTGGTGCCTCACTGTGGCACGAAGGAGAGCCTGGGCTCCTGAATGGAAATTCCTTGAGGCCAGCCTCGGCAGAATGCCAACTCCTGTTTGGTTTTGTATCCCTAGCACTAGCAGTGCAGTTCCTTACACATTTTGGTCTGTACCTGTGATTTAATAGCATAAGGACCTCCTTGTGGGGAAACTTCCTTCACAGATGCATATTGACAGCTTATCTAAAAGTTTATTGCCTCAAAGAGTTGCCTAAGACACCAAGAGGTTAAGGGACTTGCTTAGGGTCATACTGCCAGGACGAGTCAGTGGAAGGACTCGAATAGATGTCTTCCTGGCTCTAAAGCCAGCCCCCTATTCCCCACACTGCACTGCCTCTCACCTTGTACACAGTAGGCACTTAATAAGTGTTTGCTTGGTTGAATGGAATTGAAATGGAGCTCCAACTCTGGGAGGTATTTCCAAAGTAGCTAGGGTTGAAATATAACTCTGAGGACAGGCAGCAGTCACACTTTTGTAAAGGAACCATAATGTTATGTGGCAGTGATGGGAACCACTCACATCCACAAAAACCATAGAGTTGTGAGGTACTGGAAACTGGAACAATAATACATGGAAGAATGGAGTTACTTGGCAGATTATCTGAGACCAGGAGAAGGGCTGACGGTCAGGGGCAAAAGATTTCCCCAGGGAATAATGAGAAAAGGGCAATTTCAGTTAAGGATGGCTCTGTCATTCTATGAGATTTTTAAAAATATGACTTTCTTCTTTTTCCTCTGGGGGTGGTACCCAGTCTTTCCTTAGCATTAACTATGGTCCCAGTGGCAATTCAGGCAAGAGAAGGTACAGCTATGGAAACTTTAATCTCAAAAGTCAAGATGGTCTGGACTCTGTCTTTACCGATGATGAGAAAATCACCAATAAAGAGAATGAGAGTCGTCGAGGGTCTTTGCTTTTGTCACATATGGGGCGGCGCATGAGTATGCAAAACCAAAGGATTGCCTCATCTCAACCTCCCATGCCCACCTCCAGGCAGGATGGCAAAGAGCTAAGCAACCCTGGGGAATGCAATGGGAAGCCCTCTTTGTTTGGTGGAGACCCCACTTCTGGGAATGTAACATCCTCAGAGGTGACTGAAACATCTGGAAAAGTAGATATGGTAAGTGTGAAAACCAATATTAGTGCAATCTGGGATTTAGAGTGGAACAATCCAAGACTCTCTGAGAGGGACAGAGGCCATCTGGTCCCTCCCCACCCTCAGTGAGAATGCCCTAGCCAGCATCCTCAACAAATGGCCATCTTCTTTTTACTTAAAGAGTTTGAGTGGGGGGAGGGGTAGAAACCCACTGTGTCCTCAGATGGTCCATTACACTTTGGGACAACTCAAATTGTTAGGAAGCTTTCCCCACCATCAAATCTAAATTTGCCTCTTTGAAACTTCCATCCATTGGCCCTGATTCTCTCTTCTAGAGCCAAGAAGAATAGGTCAAATCCCTGTCACATAACAGCCCTTTAGATAATTAAAGATGGCTATACCATATGCCTCTCCACCTCAACCCCCATCTTTTCTTCTGGCTCATCAACTATAATTTCTTTAATTGTTCTTCACATTCCCTGATCCTGAGGCCCCTCATAGTGTTGGTTTCACTTCCTGGTGTGTCCTCTATAGTAACTGTAACTCACATTTCCTCAGGAGTTCAATATCCAGGCTCTACACACTTGTCTTGGGTCCACCAGGTCAGTGCATCCTGGAAACGTCATAGTAAGTGTGGATAAAGTAGATAAAAATTAGAAAGAGTAGTAGGACTGGGGTGGTCAGACCACCTGAGTTCTCGTCCTGGGTTGACCACTCACCAGTTGTGTGACCTTGTGGAAATCACTTTCCCTCTTGGGTCATTCTTTCATTTATAAAATCAAAGGAAAGCATAGAAACATGGGGTTGGAAGGGATCTCAGAAATCATCCAGTCCAAATTCCCAACAACTTCAGGGATGCTTTCTACAACATGGATGATTTCCAAGTCAGTTAACTCAACAAGTATTTATTGAGTGCTTACTATGTGCCAAGCTCCGTGCTGAGTGCTGGGAACAAAAAAAAACAAGTCAAAAGAAAGACAACCACTGACCTCATGGAGCTTACCTTCTAATGGGTGAAGACAACACATAAAAAGAAGCTGAAAGAGGAGTGGGGAGGGAGACAAAGGCACCTGACTTGGGGCGTGGCAGAGGAATAGGAGGGCTGAGTGCCCTCTTTAAATGGAGGTTCTAGGAAGAATCATCCAATGAGAGGGAGAAGCTGCTGCAGGGGCAGAGAGGAGAGCTCCCACCCCACCCCTTACATCCCCAACAACCTGGTTGCCATATCATGTGAGCCACTGTTCTACTAGCCATCTCTCCATCTCTCCCCTACAATTTGCATCTCACCTCAGAGGACAAACCATCACTCTTCCCTATCAGAGGTGATGCTGGGTGAGCCCCATTACATGGTTCATCCCTAACTGCACCTTTGTATGTCCACAGACTTCGGAGGAAGCCAGAAAGAAGAATTCACTGGCAGCCCACACCTTGTCTGCAGAGTATTTCGATGAACCATTCCGAGTGAAAAGGGCAGTGAGTGTAGTCAGTATCATTACTTCTGTCCTCGAGGGTAAACTGTCTTTCACTTTAATACATTCCCTTCTATTGTTTTTGTTACAGTCCTTGCTAAGATAAACCCCCAAAGTTATCCAGGGTCTCCTCCTCCTGCCTATGTGGCCTTGTATCTCACATCTTTATGGAAGTTAATCACCAGCCACCTCCACCAGCCCACATTGGTATATTATGAATACTTGACTATGGCCAGAGTTGTGTCATGTAGGCAATATGTCAGCATGAATCAGGAGAACAACTGACTCTATAAGGACCCAGAGTTGGCTAAGGGGAATAGAACAAGAGAAATGGGGATTCCATTTAATTCAACTCAACAAGTACATATTAAGCACTTACTATATGCAAAGTAGCGAGACAATATGGCTGTAGAGGATAAAGAGCTGGCTTCAAAGTTAGGAGGACAGGTTCAAATTGTGTGTCTGACCCATACCCACTGTCCTTTCACCTCTCAGGGACCTCCACAACTCTTTTGAGAATCTAAGCTATAGAATAGCTGTCAATCTACAATGATAGAAAGCATTTTCTTATTGGGAGTTGCTTATATCAAGGAAATCATGGGTCTAGCCCCCTAAAAAGGAGAAAAGACAAAAGTAGAGAAAAAAACCTAGATCTACATCTGGAAGTAAAACAGATCCAGAATAAGAGCAAAGCTATAACTAGGGCAGTGTGATCAGACTTTTGCCCTAGGGCACCAAATTTAGAGGGTCCTGACCATACCCACAGTCTGCAGTAGAGAAACAGCTGGACTTAGCACTTTGTTACCAGAAGTAATTGGGTTCCCTCTCATGTCACTTCTAACTTCAAATTAACTGAGGGACCGAGTTTGCGTCCCTGGCTTTGGGCATAATGTGTGATCAATGTATAGCTTTTATATCCTGGGTATAAGAATTCCTAGTGGATGTTCTGACATGAAGGGCCTAATACACAGACAAAGAGAAACATGTAAAGATGGCTGGAAGGTCTGAAGGCATCTATCAAGCAGGTGTCGAGAGATGAGCCACTTGGACACCTGGCTCAAGGGATGGGGGAACTGAGACTAGAGAACTGTAGATGAGATCATAGCCAGTGATAAGAATAGAACCAAAATGCTGGAAATCTACAAAACAGAACCAGAAAGTCCCCAATAGAACCAGAGTTAGCCAAAACTTGCTCTCCAGCGGTGTTACTTTGGAGAACCCAGGGTCACCCCAGTGCCAACATGAGGGATCAGAAAGTTCAGGACCTCAAATCCTGTCTCAGACCTGTGCCAGCTGTGTGAGAACATGGGTATGTCCCTGACACTTCTCGGATCCTCAGTTTCCACACCTGCCAAATAGGAATAATAGCATTTACCTCAAAGGGTGTCTATGAGGCTCACCTGAGTGTAAAGTGCTTCATGGACTTAAAAGCACGATATAAATGTCAGTTGTTGTCATTCAGTTGCTCGGATTTATCTTGGGAAACTGCTTTGGGGTAACTGAATCAATCAGGAGCTGTGATTGTGAAATATACCTGTCCCAAAATGGCAATAGAAAGCAAGTCCTCCCAAAGAGAGAAACAGGAGCCCTAAATCCCCAAGGAAGAAGAAGAGTGAGCCCCCCTGAGGTGTGACAATGGCTATGGTCCCCTGTGAGACATTCACTCTGCAACCAGATCTTCTGCCATGTTCATGACAGGAGTAGCAACCCCCAGGCTGTGGATGATGGACATTTTTGTCCAACGGGAAAGTCTAAAATAAATCGTGCCTAACTGCTTGGCCTGGTGTTTTAGAGAAGGTGACAGAATGGATTTTTTTATATATAAAGTTGGGAAAACTTTGGGTATGGAGGATGGTTTTCCTATCCCTCCTCCCTTTGGGCATAGGAGACAAAAGGATAAGGGAAGACATTTGTCATGCTCACTTGGAAGTAGTGAAGTCCACTACAGACCCGTTCTCAGAATCATGGTTTTAAAATCATAAAATATATATAGTGCATATAGATATATGTATGTATATACATATGTACACAATATATGTAATTACAGAGGAAGCCAATTATATTAAAATATAGTTAATAAAATATTTTAAAGGTTAGGAACTTGTAATCTAGACCTTATCAAGAGGTGTAAAAATAGGACAGTGGATTTGAAGTCAGGAGTACTTGGGTTCAAATCCTGTTTCTTGAACTTACTAACTGGGCAAGTCACTTAACTTATGTGTGCCTCAGTTTCCTCACCTGTAAAATAATCAATCAGTTAATAAACATTTAGAGTTAGGATTAGGTTTTCTGCAAGTGTTTCCTACATAGAAATAATTGTGAATTCAGAAATTTGAACACTAAGTCTGGAGCACCCTATTTCCTTTTCCAAATGAACAAAATCTGTCCAGAGAACTTTAAGTGGTACAGAGATAAAGAGTCCCAAAGACCAAATCTACAGTCTCATATTTAGCCATGGGCTGAGTCAAATCTAACTTCAATAAAGCAGGAGGAAATTCAGGACAAGTTTAGTGAAATGGGTCAATGAATTTTGGAATCTCATCAAAAAGAGATTCCTGAGCACTGAATAGAGAGGTAGAGAAACCAGAGCTGTTCCAGACAAGATCAACGGAGTTGCTTAAAAGGATGGAAATAGTTCTCTGGGACAAAATTGAAAGAGTTGGGATAGGTTATCCTGATAGAAGAAGACTGAGGGGCAACTTGATCAAGTCTTTAAAGCATTTTTACAACTCACTTCTATTCCACTAATGTTTAATCTCCATTAGAGCAGCAAGAGAGAATTCAGTTAAACATAGGGAGGGACATTCTAAACATTGACATGATTTTAACCTTAGGCCAGGGATAGAGGGATGTTTGGCATTTCCATCCCTGGGGCTCTTTAGAAAATAGGAAGCCCTCATCAGGTCCTTCACAGCTCAGATTCTGAGTCACTTTCTGTTCTGTACTTGTTAGAAGTTCTTTCTTTTGACATGTAATCAAGTGTTCACAGGTTGATTCTTATCTTATTATTTAGAACTGGAAGAATCTGAACAGAGATGTCCCCCTTGTTGGATCCGCTTTGCTCAGAAGTATCTGATTTGGGAATGCTGTGAGCCCTGGGTGAAGTTCAAAGATCTGATAGCCAATATCGTGATGGACCCGTTCACGGAGCTCGCTGTCACCCTCTGCATCGTGACCAACACCCTGTTCATGTCCATGGAGCACTATAATATGACCTCATCCTTTTCTTCAATGCTCCAAATTGGCAATATAGTAAATCATATTTTCTATTAACCAACAACTGGGAAAGGGGGCAACCCAAAATTCTAGCTGATGGAAGGAATGGAAATAACCTCCACTGAGGAAAGGTTATGTTGGTGGCAGGTGGTTGGAGGAGACCTTTAGTTAGCTGATAGACAGGTTGAGGTGACTAGAAGAAGGATGGGGGCAGTATGGGATGGCTGACCTTGGCTGATATGATAGGGCTGACCTTGGGAAGGAGGAAGACAAAGGGCCTATCAAAATTCAGCTTATGCCAGGAGGTTAGTGACAGTGTCATGTGACTGAAAAGATTATTTGGATAGCAAGAAGGGGAGCTGGGTTTTAGTTTTCTCTCTGTACCACTAACTTTGTGACCTTGGGTGAGTCTTCTAACCTCTACAGGTCTCGGTTGCCCTGTCTCTCAATATGAGTATATTAATTCATCATCAGTCTGATGGCAAGAGACTAAGTTAGATGTCTTTTAACATCTCCTCTGGCTCCGAGATTGGTAATTTTAAGACTAGAGAAAAGCTGAACCACCTTATCTTGGTGGCTATTCTGGATCCTGTGGGGCTTCTCTAAGGAGTCAAGCTTGGCATGTATCTGTCAGATTCATCGCAGTATAAAGAAAAAAATACCTTTGCCTGCCTTGTACTCAGTTTACTCTGGGTGATCTGTGATTTCAGTAATGTGGCCACTTTCTCCAATGAGGCAGATTGCAACCTCTCAATGCAGCCCACTCCTCTTGGGGCTTTTATCCATAATTCTTAACTCGAGGGCACCGCCAGGCCACTTCAGCCATCATCTGTTGTCTCTCATCCTTTCTTTGCTTTCTAATCATGTTTTTGCTCTACTTCTTACACTTCGAACATAATTGGTAACACTCTCACACCCTTGCATCTCTGCATTGACCTTTGAGTTCCTACCAGTTTTCATTTTTCTATAATCACTGCCTTCCATGGCCCAGAGCCTTGACAGTGAGTCGGTTGAGGTCATGGAAACCACGGAGCAATTTCCCAAACACAATAATGTATGTAATGCACTTTGCAGAACAGAGGACTTCATAGATGCTGTTGCTGCTATTGGTGGTGGGGGTGGTGTTATTATCCAGCCCTATCTCCTCAGCCAAGGTGCTCAGAATGGCGCACAAATTCAATAAATGGCCCCTCCGGCAGGAGAGCATGAGCAGGGCAAGAGGAATTTGTCCCCTACTCCATTTCATCAGTATAGATGGGAAGAGCAGCCTCATTACTTGAATTAAGGAGGTTTAGTAGTGGGTTGGGATAGATGCGACTCATGATGGCTTCTTTAAGTGGGTACGTTTAGAGATACCACCCTTGTCCCGATTAAGAACAAATCTTTCTTTCATTTGGACCTTCTATATTTATGCATGTATTATGTATGTATGTATGTATGTATGTAAGTATAAAGATATACACATACATATATGCATAATAATAACTAGCATTTATATAAGGTTTGAAATGCATTTATGTGTGTTAATTCATTTGATCCATACAACAACTTGGGGAGTAGGTGTCATTAATATCCCCATGTTACAGACCAGGAAATTGAAGCAGACTGAGGTTAAGTGACTTGCCCAGGGTTACCCAGCTAGTGTCTGAGGCAGGATTTGAACTCTTGACTTCCTGACTCCAAGTCCTGCACTCTAGCTGTCTTAGACACCCATATACATATATATGTGTATATAGAGATATACACACATAGATGTGTGTATCTATACAATATATGTGCATATAACATACATGCTCATGTATAAACATGTGTGTGTATGAATAGACAACATATACATATGTGTGTGCATGTATCAGTGGACCAGAGAGGGAAAGTGATTTGTCCAAAGTCCCACAGCCCACCAATGGCAAGGGTGGGTCCAGACCACACCACATCTCATCAATCTGCCACAGCCAGCATTCTCACTGCCAATCTCCCAAGCTATAAGTGAGGATTCTACACCTGGTAACCATGTGGATCCAAAAGGGGGCTTAAGCAGACAGGTATTTAGAGGCACACACCCTCAGCTTTCTATTCTGTCCTCTTTTCTCTCCACAGTTCTTCACAGTGATTTTCACCGCCGAGATGGTGCTCAAGATCATTGCCTTCCATCCCTACTATTACTTCCAAAAGAGTTGGAATATCTTTGACAGCGTCATTGTCACCTTGAGCCTGGTGGAGCTGGGTCTGCCCCAAAAAGCGAGCTTGTCCGTGCTCCGCTCCTTTAGACTGGTAAGATCTCTTCTTGGGGAGTTTGGGAAACGCACTTTTATTCAACTCGTCTCAATCCAACAAGCCTGTATTATGTATATATTGTCCTCCAGACCTTGGGTATACAAGGGAGAAAAACCCACCAAATTGTCCCTGCCCTCAAAGAACTTCCACTCTACAGGAGGAGGAGTGACTATAATCACAATACTAGCTAACATTATATAGCACCTACTATGTGCCAAGCACCATACTAAGGACTTCACAAATATTTTCTCTTTTGATCCTCACAACAACCCTGGGAGGTAGGGACTATTATTATTCCCATTTTACAGTTGAGGAAACTGAGACAGACAGAGGTTAAATGACCTGCCCAGGGTCATACCGTTAATAAGTGTCCAAGTTGGGGTTTGAACTCGGGTCTTCCTGGCTCTACTCACTGCACCATCACGGAATTCCAGCTCAGTCATCAATTAAAATAATCCTCATAGAACTAAGGAAGCAGTCAGAGGATATCTGTGCCTGCTCTGCAGTTGAGGAAGGCAAGGAACCTATCAGGTACAACATACACATAGATTCAAAATATCAACAAAGTAAATACAAAGTATTTGGGGGTGAGGCAGCTACAGGGAGAGGAGAATCATAAAGAGCTTCCTGTAGGAGGCGGCATCCCAAGCAGGGCTTTAAAGGAAGTCAGGGCTTATTTCTAAGCAGTGGAGAGGAGGAAAGAGAGCAGTCCAGACCTGGAGGACAGACAGGGCCCAGAGACAAGAGACGGCATGTGTATGGGGAGCAAGGAGAAGGCCATTTTGACCGGAAAGTAGAGTACGTCAAGGAGAGTTTATGATTTTTAATATCATTTATCAGTAATATTGTTCTCTCCGGAAAGGGAGGCTGGAGCCAGGTTGGGAAGGGCTTTAAAAGTCAAACGGAGGATTCTTCAGTGGAAAGAACCCTGGAGCCCTGCAGCCCCATGCTGCCTGTGCTACTGACTCCTGACAGATAGAGCCCTGGCTGAAGCTCAGTTTCCCAATCTTTAAAATGAGGGCATCTAGGGGCAGCTAGGTGGTGCAGTGGATAGAGCACTGGCTCTAGAGTCAGGATGACCTGGGTTCAAATCCAGCCTCAGACATGATACTCACTACCACGTGACCCTGGGCAAGTCACTTAACCCTAATTGCCTCACCAAAAAACAAAAATAAATTAATTAATCACAAAAAAAAGATAAAATGAGGGCATGTAAATCAGGGGTTCTTCACATGGGATCCATGGATTTGGTTTTAATATGTTGAGAATGATTCCAAAATAAGTCGTTTTTGTAATCCTGTGTATTTTATTTTATACATTTAAAACGATTGTTCTGAGAAGGGGTTCCAAGGCTTCACCAGCCTCCCAAAAGAGGCCTATGTGACATAGAAAAGAGGAAGAAAGGATTAATCTTGTTCGGCTAGGTCCCAGAAGGCAGTACCAGGAGTTGCAGAGAGGGAGATCTAGGCTTGAGGTCAAGAATGACTTCCTCTCTTTTAGAGCTATCCCAGAGTGGGCTGGGCTGCCTGGGGCAGGGCCAGGGATGAGGGTGGGGAGAAGGGGTTGAGGGGACCCTCTCTCTGAAGTCTTCCAGCAAGGCTGAATGATGCCTTATGAGATAGCTTATTCTATGTGTGGGTACATGTATAGGGTGGATTCAATGGCCATCAAGGCCCCACCCAGCTCTCAAGTTCTGTGTTTCCATGGCTGTTTGTAGAATGTGCATCAGACACAGGTAAGTCTCCAGGGTTGAGGGAGGAAACAGCTATTGCCCAGGTAGTATCACTTGATGGGTGGCTTTCTACATGTGACTTCTGTGTGAGAGAGCCAGTGGAAGAAGAACAAATGAGTGGATCTGTATCTTCATCTTACTGGAAGGGCCCTTGTGTGCCAAAGCCTTGTCTGCTACCTTCCCCCTTGGGAAGGGGTCAGTTTACCAGGCAGGGCAGGTCTGAGGTGGAGCCCAGGCTGCATTTCAGCTATTGTCATTGTTCTGAGATCCTTCCAAGGAAATTGGGAAGGTGGGAAGGCAGTGCTGGTTGGTTTCCACCAAGAAAACTGCTCCTTCCCCTTTACTCAAAAGGATTTGGGGCAAACTCCTCCCAGACTCAGGGGCCAAGCATGAGCTACAAGCCATGCCTGAAATGCTCCTTTCATGCATGAGCCTCCTCTGCCCAACACTCCCCTCCGGGACAGCAGCCTCACCCCGATCAGAGCCTACTATCTTCCTGCCATTGGCTTTTAAGAGAAGTGGACACTGGCCTTCCTCAGGCAGGGGGAGCTGCTACTTCAGACTCAGCTTTGTACTTCTGTCTCTAGTCAGGCTGTAGCAGTTTTTGCTGTTGGAAATTTAGGAAGAGTGACTTTTGCTTGGCCCTTGCCCCTGAGAACAACAATATTACTGATAAATGATATTTAAAATAATAAACTAACAAATAGTACTAGCAAAATTTTATTTGTAAAGCACTTTGCAAACCATGTCGTTGTTCAGTCATGCCCAACTCCTTGTGACCCCATTTGGAGTTTTCTTGGCAGAGATACTGGAGTGGTTTGCCATTTCCTTCTCTAGCTCATTTTTACAGAAGAAGAAACTGACGCAAGCAGGGTTAAATGACTTTCCCAAGGTCACACAGCTAGTAAGTATCTGAAGCCAGATTTGAACTCATGAAGGGGACTCTTCCTGGTTCCAAGCCCAGTGCTTTATCCACTGTGCCTCCTAGCTTCCCTTGCAAACTATAAATGCTAATTATTCATAATAACAGTTCATATTTATGCGACAGATAGAGGCTTTCAAAGCACCTACCTTAGAACAACCTTCAGAAGTAGAATGAACATTAGACTGGGTGACAGAAACGTTGGGTTCAAACCCCAATTCTTCTCCCTCCAATCTGCAAGGCCCTGGATGATGCCTTCAGCCTGACTGGGCCCCGTGTCCTTGTCTGTCAAATGAGGGGGGTGAGCTCAGTGGCCTCAGAGACCCCTGACAGCTAGTCTCCAGCTAGGATCCTATCATCCTTTCTTTCTAGGTGAGTCTAAGAGAGATTGAGGAGCATCCTTGCGGTCACACAGCTAGTGAGTGTTGAGAGGTCCCCAGCTGGGTCATTATGAATGTTTCAAGGTTGTGTTTTTGATGCTGTCCAGGAACTG
Organism: Vombatus ursinus; assembly: GCF_900497805.2. NCBI lineage: Eukaryota > Metazoa > Chordata > Mammalia > Diprotodontia > Vombatidae > Vombatus > Vombatus ursinus. The sequence continues at coordinate 409,263 of NW_020954595.1, read as the reverse complement.
ATATCAGAAAACATTAGGAAAACCAGGATACTAGGAACTCCCAACAGAAGTCACTTGACAATAAGTGAAGTGGGTCCACTGAAGAGCTTGGAAGGGCCTCCAAGCCCATAGTAGAGGGGATGGTCTCTGAGCAAGGCAGGCCCCAGGGAGGGTCATGAGTGTGACATGAATCTGTAGCACAGCTAACAGAAGGCCACTTGTGGCAAGTGGTCCCAGGAGGAGCTGAGGTGGCTCTGCAGCAGCTTTGGGCCCCTGGGCCTGTTCAGATACAGAGATTGGGGCAGTGGAAAGGGCTCTGGACTAGCGGTCAAGAAGACCTGGGTTTGAATCCTGCCTCTGACATGTACTAGCTGTGTGACCCTGGGCAAGTCCCTTAACTCTTCAGAGCCTCAGTTTCCTGATTGTAAATTGTAAAATAAAGATAATAATACCACCAATACCTACTTCCCAGGGTTGTGGTGAGGCTCAAATGTTTGTGAACCTTAAAGTACTATGAATGAATGAATGAATGAATGAGCATTTATTAAGCATTTAAGCCAGGCACTGTGCTAAGCACTGGGCCTACACAGAATTCAAGCAAACACAACATTCTCTGTCCTCAATGGGCTTACATTCTAATGGGGGAAGGCAACCTTTAGAAGGGGATAGAGATGGTGCTTGTGGTGGTACAGTTTGGAAATGACCAGAAAGTGACATGGGGGCCTGGTTCCAGGCAAGATAAGATGGAAACTCACATATCAGAACCCAGAATGATGGGTCTAATCCAGGTAGATGACCAGAGTGCAGGTGGCAAGGTTTGGGGAGCAACCAGAAGGTATATAAATGGCATCTTTACCATCATCATCATCATTGTTGTTCTGAGACCTCACCCCATTACCCTAAGGGACTATTGAGGAACTCTAGGCATAAGAAATGCAATATGAATCAATAGCTCCCTTCCCTGACCTCACACATGGCTAGTGCTATTTTCTAACTGATGCATTTGTGTGTCTAATTTTCTTAGAATCATCCATTTAGAGCTTCAAGGTCCCACAAAGGTCATCATTATCCAATCTCCTCATTTTACAGATGAAGAAACTGAGGCTTAGTGAAGGAAAGTGACTGGCCTATTCTTGGTCACGCAGGTAGAAAGTGGCAGAGCCGGGGTCCCCTCTGTGGCCACTTCCAAAGCTCTTCTCTCTTCCCTTGCTTTCTCAAGGAAAGGGGCTGCTAGGCTTTGTTTGTCTCTATATGCCACAGCACAGGGCTCAGAACCCAGGGAACACTTCATAGATGGGTGCCGATAAAATGAGGGGTTTAGGATAAACAACATTTAAGGTCCCCTGCAGTCCCAATTTGCTGATCCGCAGCTATCTAGAGATCTAGGCCTTAGGTTCTGAATTGTTTCTGCCAGTCTGAGGGATAGGTTTGCTTTGACTCCTCCACAAACTCTGGCCATCTGCCTTGCCCCCTCCCCCAACAACCTTGTACCCAAAGGCACATATTCACAAGAGAACTGGGGGGTGGGGGAGGGTGATCATGGAACAGAGAGTAGCGAGGTGACCCATAGAATGGCTGAAACCCATGACTCTGGCCTTGTTAGCCCCTAAGCCACCAGCCACAGACTGGAAACATGGGAGTCATGGGAACTTGATCTCATATATGCCCAGTTAAGCCTAGGAGACATTTTCGAAAAAAAATGACTGAATTCCTGATAACAGACATTGATTAAAGGACTCCTCTATGCAAGGCATTGTTCTGGTTGTTGGGAATATAAAGGCAAAGCCAGAATTGTCTCTGTCCACCAGGAGCATGCAACATCCACATAAATGAGGGCACATGATATACACACAAAGTTATACAAAGGAACCTTAAGAGGAAGAGCAAGGCCTGACTCTGGGAGGAATGAGGAAAGGCCTCAAGTAGGAGTCAAGGTCTGAGCCGTGCCTTGAAAGAACCTGGGATGCTAAGAGGCAGAAGGGTAGAGAGTCTGCATTTGAACTATGAAGGGTGACCCGTTCGGGGCACACAGGTGGGATGTCATAGCCAGGGAATCGGCTGCCGCCAGATTGACTAGAGGGGAGAGTGTGTGAAGGGGAATGATGTGAAACAAGACTGGAAAGGTGGCACCCAAAGGTTATTCATTCTAAAAAACACTTCAGCTGCAGAATAGTCTTCTCCAGGAAGCTTTCCCTAACCCCTCTTAATCCCAGTGCCTTCTTCTTTGAACTACTTCCTGTTTATCCTGGGTATATTTTGTTTTGTATATTTTTGTTTGCATGTTGTCTTCTCCAGTAGATTGTAAGCTCCTTGAGATCAGGGGCTGTCTTCTACCTCTTTTTGTGTCCCCAGTGTTTAGTACAGTGCCTGATTCATAGTAGTCTCTTAGGAAACGCTTATTTTTGGATTTTTGATTGATCAATTGATTAACAAAGCTGACACTAATAAGCCGCTCTGAAGTTTTCAGAGGGTTTTGTATACATTTTCTCACTTTAACAGATATCATTATCTTCATTTGACAAATGAGGAAACTGAGGCTCACAGAGGTTCATGACAGCTAAGCCATATAAAGATTTGGTCCCAGGTCTCAAAGTTAAAGTCTTGCTCAGCCCACTCTCTCTCAAGGGTAATGGCTTCATTGAAGATTTGGGGGCATTTGAGTAGATGATAATGAAACTGAGTTAACCTCCCCCCCATGTTTCTGCTTTTCTCCAGCTGAGGGTCTTCAAGCTAGCCAAGTCCTGGCCAACCTTGAACAATCTCATCAAGATCATTGGCAACTCTGTGGGAGCCTTGGGCAACCTCACCCTGATCCTAGCCATCATCGTCTTCATCTTTGCCGTGGTTGGAAAGCAGCTATTTGGAGAGAGCTACAATCGACTCCGTAATGATGTCACAGGGCAGCTGCCTCGTTGGCATATGTGTGACTTCTTCCATTCTTTTCTCATTGTGTTCCGAATCCTCTGTGGGGAATGGATCGAGACCATGTGGGACTGTATGCAAGCGTCTGAGATGTACATGTGCCTCATCGTCTTCTTAATGGTGATGGTGCTGGGGAACCTGGTGGTAAGTGGCCAGATCCCATTTAAAGGGGTTCACATCCTCCCTTGTAAACATATCTCCTGGGCTGCAAAGCTGGCTCAATGGTGTCCTAGTAACTCTCTGGATTTTCTATCCAAATATTCATGTCCAGGATTTCAACCATTTCTTCTTTCCCTTTTATAGATGAAGAACCCACTGCCCATAGGGGTTAATAATGCACCCAGCCCTGAGCTGCATTCAAACCCACATCCTCTGACTCCAAAGCTGACCATGTTTCCACCACTCTGGTTGTTCCTCCATCTCCATCCTCTGAAACCTCTCAGTGGCCTTAGACATTTCAGATTGCTTTCCTGACACTCTTTCCCACCTTAGCTTTGGAGAATTGGCCTTTCATGGTTCTTCTCCTACCCCTTTGATGATTTCTTCTTTGCTATTTTTTCATTAATGTCCCCCTTAAATGTAGGTATATCCACATTGCCTGGGTCCTTCTTCTCTACAAGTGAAATCAATTTTCCTGCAAGCCTAAAAATGTGGTATCTAATATTAAGAACAGTACTCTTGATGTGATAATAATAATTAAAAGGATTTCCCCCTTTTAGATTTTGCCAGGTGCTTTGCAAATATTATCTAATACGATATTCACAATGACCCTGTGAAATAAGAATTATAGGAAATGGGGTATTGACATATATCCTACCCTACAGGAAAATAGAAGGGGTAGGGGAAAACAGAAGGTGGGGAGAGATAGAAGGGAGGGCAGATTAGGGGAAGGGGTATACAGAAAGCATGCCATCTTGGAGTGGGGGGAGTGATGAGATGGGAACTCAAAATCTTGGGGAAATAAATGTTGAAAACTAAAAATAAATAAATTTTAAAAATAATTAAAAAAACACGTACACAATGACCCTGTGAGGTAGGTGCTATTACTATCCCCATCTGACAAATGAGGAAGCTGAGGTAGGCAGAGGTTAAATAAGCTTCATAGGGTCACACAACAAGGAAGTATCTGAGGCCGTCCGGAAATGGTGCTCTGATCACCATACTGCCTTCTTTGCTCTCTTGCTCTCAGTTCAAACCTCCAATCACCAGGGCTCTGCTGCTCAGCAGAGTCATGAAAACAATCAAAATTTCACACCAATTGTGCTGTGTGATATGGTAACAAGTTTTTCTCAGCACCATGATGTCCCCTGTGATTCAGGCCAGGCAGAGGACAGGAAAGCTGTCCTCTCAGTTTGCTCCCTCAGCTTGTGTCAGTACAGCCTTGAATGATCAGCTAGGTGGCACAGCGGATAGAACCATGGTCCTGAAATCAGGAAGTCCTGAGTTCAAATCCAGCCTTAGATACTTATTAGCTATGTGATCCTGGACAAGTCATTTACCCTCTGTCTGCCTCAGCTTACTCAATTGTATAATGGGGATGATAATAGCACCTACCTCCCAGTACTGCAGTGAGAATCAAATGAGATACTGTTTGTACAGCACTTAGGACAGTGCCTGGCACATGGTAAACACTATAGAAATGTTAACTACTTTTAATGTCCTTTCCCATTTTGCCTCATTTTCAGCTGGTAGCTGCCCTCACCAGGGTACTGCAGAGCTAAGGAACATGTTCTACAATCTACAAATCCATGGCTGACTTGGAAAATTGTGGTCCAGCTAATTCTCTTTTCTCTCTCCTCATCTCCAGGTCCTCAACTTGTTCATTGCCTTGCTGCTGAATTCCTTCAGTGCTGACGACTTAGCCTCAGAAGATGACGGAGAACTGAACAAACTCCAGATAGCCCTGGCCAGGATTCAAAAGTTCACGCATCTCATAGCGCAGGCCATTCGGGACTTCTGGGGCAGAAAGCTCAGGACTTCAAAAGCCAAAGAGGAGAAGCAGAAGGCAATGGTGAAGATGGCCCTCTTGGAATCAGGAGCCCCAAACCACGTGGCTGCCCAGGTGCTCACCAATGTCGGGAGTGTCAAAGATAACCCAGCTCCCAATGGGCTGGCCTTGGAGTTAACCATGTGCCCCATGAATGACCATGGAAATGTTATGGTAAATAGCAACATGGAGATCTCAGTCCCAATGGCAGTGGCAGAATCTGATATTGAAGATGAGGAGGAGGAGGAGGAGGAGGAGGAGTCAAATGTGGCATTAGAAGTGGCTCCAAAACAGGTGAAGAATTTTCATTTGGGGCATCTGTAAAATGATGAGAGGGAAATCTCCATGTCTTTCTGTTTCAATTTCAAAAGAATTCATATATACATATCTCTATATATATATATATATATATGTACAGAGAGAGAGAGAGAGAACATGCTTTACCATTCCCCAGGTATAGTTAAGGGGTACAGTGGTTACAGTGCTGGAGTCAGCAAGACCTGAGTTTAAATATGGCCTCAACAACTGACTAGAGTTGTGTGACCCTGGGCAAGTCACTTGCTTCTATCTACCTCCATTTCCTTACCTGTTAAATGGAGATAACAATAATAACCTATCTTCCAAATGGAGATAACAATAATAACCTATCTTGTTGTGAGGCAAATGAGATAATTTATAAAGTGCTTCACAAGCCCTAAACCACTACACAAATGAGAGTTCTTATTATTCCTATAACTACTACTCTTACCATTATTGTGTTATCTCTAACACTTAGCATGGTGCTTGGAATATATAATAAGATAACATTGTACAGTATAGGACCTGTGACTTCACCTGTAGGCAGTCATAGCTATGAATCTGAAGCTTGGAAAGGGAAGGCAGAGAAATATGAGAGGCACCTATGTCAAGGTGGGAGCTGAAGCTTAGAGAACAAATGAGTTTGCCAAAGGAGAGAGTAGAGGAAAGGGTGAAGGACAGACATTTGGGGATAATAATAATAATAATGATAGTGAGCATTTATATGCTTTATAATGTCATCACAACAACCTTGGGAGGAGGTCAGTGTTGTCATTATTCCTATTTACAAATGATGAAACTGGGGCAGACAGGTTATAAATGACTTGCTCAAAATCAAAGCTAGTGTCTGCAGCGATACTTGAACACAGGACTTTTTGAATTCAGCATTCTCCCACTGCCCCACAGGTGCCTACATTTAGAGATCATTTGCCATAAGGGATTAAGAAAGGATCATCTGGATTAAGGGAAAGAAAGAGAAGAGGTCAAAGGAAAGTATTGGGTCTCTGTAGCCAAAGGAAGAGCGTCTCCAACAAGAAAGGAGTGGTGATAGGGGCACATGCCCCAGAGGGCTCAAGGATTACAGAATCCCAGAATTGGAGAGTTGGCAGGGGCCTCTTGGGCTATCTAGCCCTACCTGTATGGGAAGGGATCTCTATTCTAACCCATCTAACGAGAAGTTGGCCAGCCTCTGCTTGACGGCCTCCAAGAAGGGAGGGGCCACCCCCTTGAGAGACAGCCCACTCTCTCTGCCTTGGGACAGCATTGTTAGCTAATTTTGCTTTTTCTGACAGCAAGTTTAAATCTGTCTCTTTGCAATTTCCACCCATGGTGTCCTGGGCTCCAGAAGTGGGTCAATGTTGTTCTAGGAACTCTCCAGTTTATCAATGTCACCCTTAAACGGTGGTGCAAAAAACCCGGACACACTAGTCCTGATGAGGAGGTCTGACCACGGTAGAAAGTAGTGGAACCATCACCTCCTTTTTACTGGAGTCAATGCCTCTTCCCAGTGTAGTTCCAAGGTCTCGTTAGACTTGGGGGCTGTTTCATCACACAGCTGACTCATCTTGAGCTTTTAGTCCACTAAAACTCCCAGGTTCTCTTCAGAATGACTACTATCCATCCGTGCCTTCCCTATCCTATATTTATGGAACAGATCTTTGGTACTCAAGAGTAAGCCTTTACACTTGTCTCCACTAAGTTTCATCTGATGAGATTCAGCCCAGTGCTCTAGCCTGGCAAGATCTGCTGGGATCCTGACTTTTGTCATCCACTGTTTTAACTCTCCTCCTAAGGTTTGTGTGATCTGCATATCTGATTAAAATGTCATCGATGCCTTTATCTAAATTTAATAAAAATTGTGACAGCACAGGGCCAAGTACAGATCCTGGGGTACTGCACTGGAGACCTCCTGCCACATCAATAATGGACCATGAATACCCAACAACTTGTGAATCCATCTTACTGTTCTATTGTTGAATTCCCATCTCTCCATCATCTCCTCAAGAATAGTGTGAGATAGGCAGCTAGGAGGTGCAGAGGATAAAATACTGGACCTAGAGTCAAGAAGACCCGAGTTCAAATCCTGCCTCAGATATTTACTATCTGGGCAAATCACTTAGCCTCTGTCTGCCTCAGTTTTCTCATCTATAAAATGGAGATAATCATAGTACCTGCCTCCCAGGGTTTTTGTGAGGAACAAATGAGACAGTATTTGTAACGTGTCTTCTTAACCTTAAAGCACTATATAAATGCTAACTATTATCATTATCATTGTTATTTGTCATTATCATTATTACTTTATAAAAAAAGCCTTTTGAAAATGTGGGTAAACTATATCCACAGCATCAGTTTCATCTATTTATTTAGTAATCCATCAGAAAATGAAAATTTGGTTGGTTGGGCATGATTCCTCCTTGATGAAGCCAAGCTGGTTCTTTGGAATAACCACTTCCCTTCCTAGGTATTGACCAAGCATCTCTTTAAGCACTCTTTCTGGGATTTTCTCAGGAATTGAAGACCTTACTGGCCTATAGCTTGCAGACTTTGTTTACTTCCCCCCTTTTTTTTGAAAACCAATACATTTGCCTTTCTCTGGTCTTGTACTACCCCTCCTATTGACCATGAACTTTCAGAGGCCATTGCACTGGTTCAGCCATCACACCTGCCACATCTTCTCACACAGGAGAACAAGGTTCATCTAACCCAGGAGACTATCTCTTTCCTTATAACAATGATCAGTTCATAGTCTTTTTGGTCTGCCATTTGCAATATAAAGGTCATTCTCCTTTGAAGAGAAAACAGAAACAAATGAAGACACTCTGCCTTCTCTCCAGTGTCAGGTACCATGGTCTCATCCAAACCAAGCAAAAGTCCTAGCTCTTCTTTGATCTTCCTTTTTCTTCCAGTATAACTAAAAAGTCATTGTATTTGGTGACTAAGAAGTCTTAGGTAATGCAGAATGGGGCAGGGGGTGTCAGATTCTAGGGCACTGAGAAAAGAGTGGCTAGTGAAGTAGAGATATTTTTTTCAAGAATCACTTAATCATAGGTTACACCCTTGATAAAGAGGGCTAGATATGTTTGGCATTACTGGCCCTCTGCCAGTCTGGTGAGTGGTAACTACTATGTCCCAAAGAGTTGGTCAGTGAAAGGAACAAGAAGAATGGGACAGGAGCAAAGCTGATACGAAAGGATCTTTTTTAGGTTTCAGTTGACCTGAGCACATTGAAGCCAGATGGGGAGGAGTCAGTGGGGGAGGGGAAATTGAAGGTGCCTGGGGAGAAAAAGAGATCAGGACTAGAACAAGGTCCTGTGGGTGGGTCAAGGGGAATTCTTCTGTCCTCCTCTTTCATCTACCTGCCGACTTCACAGCCCACTTTTTCTGTAAGTGGGAACAACATCTTGGGCTCTGATAGATGAGCTTTGTCTTCCTCATGAAAGAGGTCAAAGAGGAAAGTGTGAGTGATGATCTGAGAAGCTTTGAAGGATATGGTTTGTTGAGAGCTCTCATGCAATGGCCTCTATCTTCACGTTTGTTTAAATTGTATTCATATAAGAACTTTCTCTAGGGATTTGAAACCCAGTTTCTTGGGGTTTCAGACCACAGGGCTGACCCTGAAGATGGATGATCACTGGGCTTCTTTCCTATTAGGAAGTCCCCCTGCAAGAAAAAGGAAGGCTCCAGGAGAACCAACATCACCTCATGTCTGAGACGTCTTCTGAAGATTTAGCCTTGTACCTGGATAAGCAATGGAAGGATACTCAATCGGGTGGCAGCCCCACAGAGGTAACACGGGATGCGGTGACACTGGGGCTGAAGGCTGACCAGTCTGACTGCCTGGCACCAGTGCTATTTAACCCTCTGCTTTCCTTCACTGAGTAGGGGCACAGGCAAAAAGCGCCCTTCCCTGAAGTCAGAGTTGCCCAGGGCCAGGAGAGTTCAGCCTGCCTTAGAGACAGAAAACAGATTTGAGCCTCATCAGAGTTTTGGTGCTGGCATATGTTCAGGATCTGGGCTTGGGGAGTGAGGGAGAGAAAGAATGATGCAAGAGGGGGATGGGCTGAGAAAGTTGGACTTTTGGAGAAGCAGGCAAGGAGAAACTGAGGACGGTAGTCAAGTTTGGACATTTTCCGTTTTCCTCACTTCACCTTTCTTTTACCTAAGGATCAATCAATCAAAAAGCATTCATTAAAATGTCTACTGTATGTAGGCTAAATGCTGGGGAGAGAATGACAAAAATGAAATGACTCCTGTCCTCAAGAGTCTTACATGGGGGAGAGGTGATCAGAAAATAAATAGGTATATTAAAGATACATAAGATATCCATATACAATAATAACCACATTAAAGATACAATTATAAGTATAAAGATATACATATGTAATAATGTGTAAATTAAAGATACAATGGCATACAGTTATCCATATATAATAAGTATATTAAAGATACAGACAATAATAGACATGACAATGGTATAAAACTATCTATATATAATAATAAGTATATTAAAGATATGATAATAGGCTTATCAATGGTATAAAGATATACATATTAAAGAAACATATAATAATAGACATATTAATAGTATGAAGATTCCATATGCAATAATGGGTATGTTAAAGATACATACAATTGGCATAGTAACAGGCATAAAGATACCCATGTATATGAAACAAAAAGAATATTAAAGATCCATACAAAGTTGATACAAGGTAACCTTAGAGTAGAAGGTCCTAGTTGCTGGGGGGTGGGGGGTGGGGATCCAGAAAGGCTTCATGTAGAAGGCAGATCCTCAGTTGAGGAAATCAAAACCAAGTATTTATAAAGCTCCTACTACATACTGACCACTGTGCTAAGTGCTGGGTACACAAATAGGAGAAAGAAAAACAGTGCCTGCCCTCTAGGAGCTTGTGATCTAATAGACACAAAAGGAAGGTGAAAAGGGGGGAGGGGAAAGTACTTAACAGAAGGGCATGATGGTGGTGGAGTCAATCCAAGCAGTGCAGCTGGTGGGAAATGAAGAACTGTCTGGGTTTCTCAGTCCTCTTTAAATGGGGGCTTTGGGAGGAATCTTTGCTCAATTCTCCCACCCTCCAATCAGTGGGGTAGGGGCAGGAGGGTGCTGAAGAGATGAAAGTATCAAAGCTTGGTGATAATGAATCTAGGCTTTGCTGCTTGCTGCTTGTGTGACCCTGGGCAGGAGACCTCCCCTCACTGGGCCTCAGTTTCTTCCCGAATGAGTTGTGCTAGCAGATGCCTGAGGTGCCTTCATCATCTGGTGCTCTGTGACCGTAGGATTCACTGGTCTGTGCTTTTGTCCTACAGAAAGGAGATGTCACGAGTTGTTCTGAAGGCAGCACTGTGGACATCCCTGATCCGGAGATAATACTAAAGAAAATCACGGATCTTAGCGAGATCTTGGAGGAGCCTGAGGATTGCTTCACAGAAGGTCAGTAGTTGGTTTCCTTTGAGTACCTGGCTAGCCCCTGAGCTAATCTTTTCTCTTTGATCTATCCTTCAATTGGGTTTGTTCCAGGTTACGGAGGGAAAGTTAATTAACATACCTTCAAACACTGGCCGGCTTCCTTCTTCCCATCATCAAAAAGGCTGTATTCTCCTAATCTCACTTGGTGCTAAGTTGGGCATCATACCTAGAAAGTGACACAGATACAGAAAACTTCCAATCTAATCCAGGTACATGAACACAGCATTAGCATGACTGGGATACAAAGATGGAAGGGAACCCCCAAGTTTCTCCAGTTCTTCAGTCTGCTACATCCCCAAATCAGTTGGGATGTCCAAACTCCTAGGTTTCTTTGGCCTTCATCTTGGCAAGCTTACCCCACAAAATAATGACACAGAAGAGGTATTTAATACGGACTAAAAGAATATAACCTATGAGGGAATCCACAGCTCTGTAACGAACATATTGATTCAGCAGCAGTTGAAATACCAAGTATATGGTCCATCAAGGGAATCATAAGCTCATCAACAATGAATTAACTCAATAATGACTCCTATTTAATAAAAGCAGATCACTTAATAATAATATGAGAAATATGAGGCATACAATTATTCACCTGAAGAGATAAGCACTGAGTTATAAATCCACACCTGTCCTAAACCCAGAAGAATATGCCAGGACATGAGTTAAGACTTCTCAATATCTCACAAGGGAAAAGACAGAGATGGAGGGCAGGTTGGGGAAAAGGGGAATGGTGAAAAGGAGAAGAGGAGAGAGGGCAGAGACAAAGACACAGAGACACAAATCCACTCTGTGAGAGCTGGAAAAGACCTCAGAGGTCACATAATGCAACCTATGCCTTAAAAACAATCCTCTATGTCATCCACTACACATGGTCATCCACCCTGTTTGGAGCCCTTCCACTGGAGGCAGCACACTGTACTTTGGGTCAGCTCCAATCCTTAGGAAGTGGTTTTGTTTTGCTTGACATCAAGCTTGAATGGCCTCTTTCCAACCTTCCACCATCATTCTAGATTCTGCTCTCTGGGTCCCAGCAGAACAAAACTATTCCCACTTCCTCATGACTACCCTTCTGTTACTTGAAGCCAGCTCTCATGTCCCACCCTGAGGCCTCTCCAGGTCACACAGCCCTACTTCCTTCCACTGGTTCTCACCACCCCAAAACTCAAGACTAGCTGTCTGGATGCTTATCATTGTCCTCAAAAATGTGGTGCCCATAACTCCCAGTGTGGTTCAGCTAGGACAGAGTACCAAAGAACTATCTTCTTATTTCTGGAAACTGTCCCTCTCTTAGGGCATAGCTTGGGGCAGCTAGGTGGCTGAATTATGGAAGACTCAGCTTCCTGAGTTCAAATCTGGCCTCTAACACTAACTGTACAACCCTGGGCAAGTCACTTAACCCATTTTAACTCAGTTTCCTCATCTGTAAAATGAGCCAGAAAAGGAAATGGCAAACTACTCCAGTATCTTTGCCAAGAAAAACCCAAATGGGGTCACAAAGAGTCAGACATGACTAAAAAAAAAAAAATGACTGAAAGTGCCTCTCTTAATCAAAATCATAATCAAAGTAGCATTTCAGTAGCCATGTCACACCTTTGACTCATATTGACCTTGCAATCCACTAAGACCCCCAGAACTTTTTAGATAAACCATGCCTTGGGGGCAGCTAGGTGGCGTAGTGGATAGAGCACCGGCCCTGAAGTCAGGAGGACCTGAATTCAAATCCGGCCTCAGACCAAACACTTGACACTTACTAACTGTGTGACCCTGGGCAACTCACTTAACCCCAATTGCCTAAAAAAAAAAAAAAAGGATAAACCATGCCTCCCCCTTCTTATGTTTATGAAGTCAATTTCTTGGACCCAAGTCTAAGACCTTACATTTATCCCTTTTTAATTTCATCTTATTCAATTCAGTCCAATGCTCTAGACTGCTAAAATCTTTTTAGAAGCCCTGAATTTAGAGTCAGAGGACCTAGCTACTTACCATCTCCTTTTCCTTGGCCTCAGTTTCCTCATTTGTAAAATAAGGGTCCCTTCCAACTCCATAGCTATGATCCTATGAATAATGAGAGGCAGAATTGGGAAGGGATTGGAACTCAGCTCCTCTGGAAGGCCTTGCCTAAAGCATAGCAGCCAGGGTATCTGAATCTTGGTTGTGGGTAATGGAGTGGGGAGTTGGAGACGGGGAGATTGGCTGGCTACCATGTTGTATGCCCCACTGCAATGACTTCTCTTCTTGCAGACTGCATTAGGCTCTGTCCGTGCTGCACAGCAGACACAGGGAGGTTTCCTGGATCTCTCTTCTGGAACCTGAGGAAGACCTGCTATCATATTGTGGAACACAATTGGTTTGAGAGTTTTATCATCTTTATGATTCTGCTGAGCAGTGGAGCCCTGGTAATTGGAGGTTTGAATTGAGAGCAAGGGAGGCAGTGTGGTGAACAGAGTACTGTTTCCTGAAGTCAGACTGAATTCATAACTAAGCATTTATTGAGCAAGGACACTGTGCCAGGCATTGCCCTAAGAACTGTAGACACAAAGACAAAACAAAACCATTTCTGCCCTTCCAGAACTTCCATTCTAACCCAAAAGATGGGAAGGGAAGGTAATAAGCATTTATTGAGCACCTACTATGTGCCGTGTACTGTGTTGAGCACTTTATATCCTTACAACAACCTAGAAATTTAGGTACTATTATTATTGCCATTTTACAGTTGAGAAAACTGAGACAAACAGAAGTTAATATGCCCAGGGTCACACAACCAGTAAGTATTTGAGGCAGGATTTGAATTCAGGTCTTGCTGACTCCAGTCCCAGTCAGTATTCTATTCACTATACCACCTCATTGCCTGTTGAAAGCAAGAGTGTGAATTCATGAAACAGAGTGGAAAATAGTCAATTTTTTTTTTATTTGTCTTGGTTGAGACCTGTGATTGCATCAATGGGATGTAAGGAGGGGATACTGAGGCAGATTGGCAGCTCCTCCAGAACTGACAATTTCCTGTCCTTCAGAGTTGCTTGAGCCAGAAGTTCAAAGTCTTGCTCTGGGTCCTACAGTAAGTGCTGGGGACCAGATTTGCACCCGAGGTTCCCTAAACTCCAGCCCTTTCTCCACTCTTTCTGTCCCCCTCCTCTCTCTCTTTTCCTCCTGATGCTGAAGCCTGCCAATCCTCTGGGACACAGCCCCTGTCCCCCTAGGGTGTTTCTTGAATGAAGTTAGCCCAGTTGTAGCTATCTGGGGACCTGAGCCATTCACCAATGCCCAATGTTCCTCATACATTTGCAATGAGTTCAGTTTCCTTTTTGATAAGAAAATGTAGAACCAAAACAAAACAAAACAAAACAAACAAAAAAACAAAAAATGAAAAACAAAAAATTGGGCCAGTCCCATAGTGAGAGTGAGGAATGACCAGTACACAGTCAATCAATATCCATCCCCTCATTGTCCAGACAAGTAGAAGGAGTCCCCCAGCACATGGGATGAAGCCCTTATAAGGAGAACCACAGGAAATGGGGACAAGAGCAGCATAGGATGACAACACACAGATGCGTTGAGATTTGCATTGGTAGAAGAAACATCCACATTGGTGAGAACCCCAATTTGTTCAAGTGTCAAAATTTTGAAGTTGGTTTTCATTAAATCAAGCAGGCTACAATTCTTAATAAACTCCTTTTGGCTCATTTCCAGTCTGAGAAAACCTGAGAAAGGTAGCCTGGTGCAATAGAAACAGCACTAGGTTTGGAGTCAAAAGACTTGGGTTCAAAACCTTCTGCTGTTACTTAATACCTGTATGACCATGGACAAGCCACTTGCATCTTCCTCAGTTTCCTGTCCTGTAAATTTCCTGTCCTGTAAATCTATGTTCCTAGCAAGGCTGTTGATCTTTTCTGCATCTTGGACCCCCTAGGGTAATCTGATGAAGCCTGTGGACCCCTTCTCAGAATAATGTTTTCAAATACATCAATTAAAATACATGGGATTACAAAGGAAACTGGTTATATTCAAATACAGTTAACCACAAAAAAAAAATTTAAACCAAGTTCACAATCCCAAGGTTAAGAACTCCTGGATCCTGTGAAATGTTCCTTTCATTATTGTTTGCAGGGTTCCCCATGATTGCTTGAATGGAAGCATTTATCCCACCCAGTTCTGATACAATGGCCATTTGGTAACTGAACTGAAATGTATGTATGTATGTATGTATGTATGTATGTATGTATGTATGTATGTATATGCATATATGTGTGTGTGCATATACACACATGGATATGTATGTACAGTATATTCCTATGTATATATGTGTGTATATACGTGTATATGTGCACATACAAAGAGAGAAAGAAAAAAACAGTGCCATCCTAGAAGCTCCTCAGAAAGGGTAAGAGCTAGAATCTCTTGACACTTTTCCACCCAGTGATGATGTGGGTAGGCATATCGTCTGTCTCTCTTCATTGCAGGCTTTTGAAGATGTTTATCTGGAGAAAAGGCGCACACTCCAAGCCATCCTGGAGTTTTCTGACCTGGTGTTCACCTACATCTTCATCCTTGAGATGCTGCTAAAGTGGGTGGCCTATGGTTTCAAGACCTACTTCACCAATGCCTGGTGCTGGCTGGACTTCCTCATCGTGGATGTGAGTGCAGCCCTCCTGGCCCCTCCCCTCCCATGGTGGGGTGGCACAGAAAGGCTGCTGAGATAAAATCACAAGTTGAGGGGGCCCCTTTCCAAGACTTCTGGGGACTAGCCCCCACCACATCTCTAGGGACAAAAGAGAGACTGCAGCTGGCAGATGGATGAGATGGGGAACACTGTCAACTCTTTGAAACATCTGAGGGCTTCGTGCTGAGGCAGTGTCTATTACTCACAGGCCCTTATTTCCTCGTTCAGAGAGAATTGAGAGCCCTGTGTGCTTTTTGTTGCTTTTCCGCAGGCCTTCAAATGTCAGGGTGGAGCACAAAGACATCACAAGAGGTGTTCTGTGCTGCTATTGAGTGGGATGTTTTCCTTTTGGAAAAGGTGGGTGGGCAATTGGCACCGGGTTTACAGAAAGAACTCTGGAATGGAAGCTGAGAAAGTCCAGGGCCAGGGACTGGAACCCTTGTTGACTGCTAGATAGGCAAACTTTGGGGAAGAACCCAAGCAACTCAAGCAGATGTTCATGGATTGTTTTGCAACCTACCACACGTCCATCTGGAATCATGAGATTCCAGGATTTACAGCTGGGGGGCCTTAGAGCCCCTGGTCCAACCCTCTCATTTTGACTGTTATTTAGTCATTTCAGCCATGTCTGACTCTTGATGACCCCATTTGGGGTTTTCTTGGCAAAAACACTAGAGCATTTTGCCATTTCCTTCTCCAGCTCATTTTACAGATGATGAAACTGAGGTTCAAAGAGGAAAAAAGATTTGCCCAGGGCCATATAATTATATGTGAGACACAGGACTCATACATAGATTCTCTGATTTTAAATCCAGATCAAAGGAGAATTTATAAAGTATTTCCCATGTGTCCAGCCTGGTGCTTCAGGCCACAAGAATCACAAAATCATTGATTTTCAGTGTTGCTAGAGGCCTCAGTGGACCTGTAGTCCAACCCAAACCTGAAATCTCCCTGGAGAATGACCACCAAGAATCTGCTTGAAGACCTCTGATGGGGGAGAATGCTCTTCCAGAGGCAGCCCATCTGGAGAGGTTCAATTATTAGGTAGACTAACTCTACCTGTCTGCATCTTCCATCTATCCAGTACTTAGCTCTGAGTTTTCTGGAGTCTTTCTTCCACAAGACAAATTGGAGACAGCTACCAGGTCCCTTCTGAGTTTTCCCTTCTATGGGTTAAACACTCCCAGTTAGTTCATCTGATTCTCTCATGGGGTATTCTGCTCCCGTCCCCTTGCCTACCCAGACATGCTCTCTGGACGCTTTCTAGCTTGGAGAGTCTAGTCAACAAGCATTTATTAAGCACCTACTATGTGCTAGACACTGCGCTAAGCACTGAGGATATGAAAAAAGACAAAAATACTTTCTTCCCTCAAAGAGTTTGCATTCTAATGGGAGACACAACATAAAAACAACTACATAGAAACATGATCCATACCGCATAAACTTGGAACCAACCTTAGAGTAAGAGGGAATAGGGACTAGCTTAGACGTGAAGGAAATCAGGAAGTGGAGATGAGTAGGGAGAGAATTCCACTCATTAGGGACAGCTAGATTTGCATCTGACTGGAAAAGAACCTATGAAAATATGAATTTTGGTTCTCTATCTATGCTTTGTTCATCCTCTATTTGGAACCCAAGTGTAAAACTTTACATTTGTCCCTCTTAGCTTTCATTTGATTAGCTTCAGCCCAATGTTTCAGCCTGTTGAGGCCTTTCTGGAGCCCTCCCCTAGCCTGGGGGTGTGCTGGAGCCAGATCATCCTGGTTCATGGAGTCGATGGATGAACATGCAAGTGTGAGCATTTATACCTCAAAAATCAGCAAATGCTACAAGTTAAGGCTTGATTTTTTGTTTTTTGATTGTCTAGACATAAGAAAGTGATGGAAAGTTAACAATGAATTAAAAGTGTTACAGATACACTTTTTCCCCCAAAGAACCAGTTAAACATTTACCAACATACCCCTACATGGTATCTACCGTGTTCCCTCTCACTCCCAGTTCTGTGGGGTTGCTTTTCCTCTTTGTGAAGAAAACTAATTCAAAGAACCAGTTTTGCGCACAGTATGACCTTCTGTAACTTTTCTACCTTCTTTCAGGTTTCGATGATAAGCCTCATAGCAAATACACTAGGCTACTCTGATCTTGGTCCCATTAAATCCCTCCGGACCCTCCGGGCCCTAAGACCCCTGAGAGCACTGTCCCGATTTGAAGGCATGAGGGTAAGACTGAAATGGTAAAATTTGTAAAGATGATCTCCATTCCAAATCGTTCGAAACCCACCGCTTCCTTTCCCCTGGGTTCATAAATTAAGAGCTGAAACAGACCTCAGAGACCACCAGGTCCAATTCCCTTCACTTTTCAGATGAGGAAATTGATCCCCATAGAAATGAAGTGACTGACCCAAGGTCACACAGAGAGCAAACAGACTTAGGGTTCAAACCCAGACCTTCAGACTCCAGATCCAGCACTCTTTCCAGGGTGTCTTTATTGACACAAAACAAGCCTGAAACAGGAAATGGTACTTGTCTAAATCTGGATAAGATAGTTGCTCTTGATTTCTGCTACAGGGAGTGATATCCCACTGGGAAATGTTTAGAAGGATTTCTTAGTCTCTGTCCTGATATCCCCATCAAGTGGGAAATGCCCTTTTGAAAATTAAAATGAATATGTGAATAAAAGTTCCCACCACAGCTGAGTGAACTCTTACCCCTTGAGTGTCTTTTTTCACCCAGGTTGGGACATTTGCATGTTTCATGGAACTTTTAGTTACAGGTCTGAGTACATCATTTAAGTGTCTCCAACAATCTATCTGTAAAAGATGAGGTCAGTGAATGAGAGGCTGCATGGTGTAGTTGGACCTGGAGTCAGGAAGACCTGAGTTCAAATCTAGCCTCAGGGACTCACTGGCTATGTGATCCTGGGCAAATCACTGGAGCTGTCCAAGCTTCAATTTCCTGATTTGCAAAATGGAGATAAGAAGAACCCACCTCCCAGGGTTGTTAAGAGAGTCAGATGAGAAAATGTATGTGAAGCATTCTGCAAACCTTAAGATGTTGTATAGATGCTAGTTATTATGATGGTGACAGTGCCTACATTTTTCTATAGGCGAATACCCTTGGGACTAGGTGGTGCCAGGTCCTCCTGGTCCCTAAAAAAGAGCCGCTTTAAAGGGGTTCCAAAAATGGACCCACATCATAGTCCATTTCCATTCATAGCCATTTATCAAGGCCCTTGTGTATTTACCTTAAGGTCCATATCCAAGAACTGCCCCACCAGACAAATGAGAGCTGCTCTCTCTCAATCACCTTCTAACTAATATTCTCTCTCCAACCACTCTACATGGCACCAGCAGAGGAACCCCAGTAATGTATAGCTCCAATCACATTACTCCTCTGCTCCAAAATCTTCTATAGCTCCCTGTTGCTTAGACAAATTCCAGTTGCCTCATCCTGGCGAGTCCCACCCTCCCTATTCAGTCTTACCTCCTACTTCTCTACATCTGACCCAATCTAATCCAACAAACATCAGGTAAGCACTTTCTACGTGCACACACAACTGACAATGTATCTAAACCAAGCTGCTTGCTGCTGCCCCAAACATTCCTCCACACTTTCCTACCACATCATCTTTGTTCCTGCAAATGTTACACAGGTATTCAGGAGCAGAGCCAAGATACAAAATCACACCTTCTAATTCCTGGCCTAGAGGTTCTTTCTACAATATTGTACTCCTTCCTCATCTTAATAATGAGGGAAGGGGCAGTTCTAACTGATTCAATTATTTCTGAAGTTGTAGTTTTGACTTTTATCAAATAAAGGTTTTTGAAAATTAATTTGATTATACTTCCAGTCTTGAATCAAGCAGCCCTATGTAAATGAGAAACTGCCTAAAACATTTTACAAATCTCAAAACACTATCTAAGTGTCAGCGATGATTGTTACCTGAGCAGGTCCTATGTGCCAAACTTCCAAAGTGGCTGGTTTCTAGCTATTATATACTTTACCGCCTGTGTGTGCATCTGCCCTGCCTCCAAAATTCCGCAACAATTGCCAATAATAAAAGCCATATGTAGCAAGAATAATCAAAATTATAATTATAGGCATTAGAGTGGGATCTACTATTCACAAATAGGCAGGCAGGCATGCATCTGTGTGAAAATGTGTGCTGGAGAGGAATCAGGTAACATGGAGAGAATCCTGCACATGGAGTCAGGATGGACCTGAGTTCAGATTCTCCCCTGTGAATGTGTCGATTGCCAATAACGAAACCCAATGTAATGAGCAGATACTTGTTACCTGTGTCACCATGAGCAAGTCACTTTGCTTTTCTGCCCTTCAGTTTTCTCATTCATAATAATATGTATAGCGGCCACCTCCAGGACTCTGGTGAGGTTTGAATGACAGTGTGTAAGAAAACACTTTTCAAACCTAAAAACACTATAGGAAAAAATGGCAGCTGCAGGGGCTGGTGATGATGGCTGAATCTGTGTCTGCTTTGTTGTTTGGTTACCTGGGAGTCAGAGGGATGCTGGACACCAAATTCCATGTTGTGATTCGTTATATCAAAGAAAGGATCCAGAGTGTGTGTGTGTGTGTGTGTGTGTGTGTGTGTTCAGCATGCCGAGTAAATTGTCTATCCTTGCCTCTTACTAATTACTGACATTTACATGCTTGAAGCTTTGTGAAATGCTTTACATATATTGCCTCATTGGAGTTTCCTGACAATCCCATGAAGTGAGTAATGCACATATTGTAATCCTTTTTTTTATAATTAAGGAAACTGAGGCTCAGAGAGGTTAGTTGATCTGTCCAGCATCATATTGCTGACAAGTGGATTGCAACAGGATTTGAGCCTTGGTCTTCCTGACTCCAGGCATGGTGCTCTATCTACTGCACCACACTGATGGACCTTGGTGTTTCTTGTCCTAGGGCAAGTAGTTTGAATCCATTCCTAACAAATGAAACCCAATCACTTTTCCAAAAACTCTGAGGAAAAACAATTCTGCAACCTCTTTGTGTCCAATCCCAGTGTCTTACCACTTTCAAAGACAGAAAATTATTCTATTGTCCAATCAGTTCGATTTTTCTGTAACTTGTCCATTTTATAAGTAAATATAGTCATTGTTCTCTCTCTCTTTTCCTCTCTCCCCCTTTTCTTACCCCTTTTCCCCTCTCCCTTCCCCTCTCTCTCTCCCTCTTCCCCCCCTTTTTTTATTTTCAGGTGGTTGTAGATGCCCTGGTTGGTGCAATCCCTTCCATCATGAATGTCCTTCTGGTCTGTCTTATCTTCTGGCTCATCTTCAGCATCATGGGAGTGAATCTCTTTTCAGGAAAATTTGGCAAATGCATTAATATCACCCTGGGAGACTTCTCCCCTGTGAATGTGTCGATTGCCAATAACAAGACCCAATGTAATGAGCAGAATAGTTCAGGCCTGTTCTGGGACACTGTGAAAGTCAACTTTAATAATGTGGGAATAGGTTACCTTGCGCTTCTGCAAGTGGTAAGTTCCCTTCTTCTCTCTTGTCATTGGGAGAATAATATGATAGAGGAGATGGCCAAGGAGAAGTCATAGAAATATGGCACTCCAAAGCCAAAGGGCAGTGTGGGTTCGCATAAACTGAATGCCACTGAGCATTCTGCCAGTTCTAGTTTGTTTCTAAGAATGGCAGGAAGAAATGGACATTGTGATAGGAATCCATGCATAGGTAAAGCTCATGCCGTTCATTAGAGTGGATAGCTCAGTCTAACTAGTCTTTATAGATTCTAAGCATAGAAAGCTCTTCTAGGTTAAAGGCATATTATCAATCAGCTTTCACTTAAAGCCTCAGCTCACGAGCCCCCACCAATGCAAACCAGCCAGAGGTTTATTAGTCCACGGCAAAAGACATTTAAAGAAAAAGCAGAGCAGAATAAATGAGAAAGAAAACTTTCACTCCATTCCCTACTACATACAAGGGTGCCCCCCCCACAAATTCCCACTTCTCCGGTTTGAATCTTTTGCTTCTGCTCCCCATGCCACCTTGTTGGCACTGGGTTGCAAGCTATCAAACAGAAAGCATATAATTCTTGCTCAATGGGTCAATACAAAAGATGTTGTTTCCCAGGGTGTGCATCACCCATCTTGCCATGGGAATGCTGAATCCTCAGGAATCTGCTGTATTAATATCCCAGGTCTACAGCTACAACAAAACGATCAAAGGATTAATGGAAATTAAATTAAGTCTAATTAAATGTAATCAGTAAGAGATCAGGCAAAGTACAGGGAAAAGAGCAGCAGCTTTGGAGTCAGAGGACCTCTGTGTGGCCTTGTGCCTCAGTTAATTCATCTTTCCAAGGAGAGGATTGGACTATATGATCTCTAGTCCTGTCTGCTTCTAAATCTGTGATTCTGTGAAACTTTGCTATGTTATCTTTTCCTAGATGCCACAGCCATCAAGCCAATGCCTCCTCCCAGGAACTGTGGCATTATGCCAACAGCTCACATTATTTTATAGCATTTTAAGGTTTATACAGTCTGTCTGGTCTTGGAGTCAGGAAGACTCAAGTCCTGCTGCTGATATACAGGTTGTGGGACCCTGGGCAGGTCATACCCCTTCAGTGACCTAGGCATCTCTCTAGGACAAAAAAGCTGCAGAAGAGGTGGCTATATGCATCATAGGATTATAGACCTGGAGCTCAGAAGGACTGTCAAGGCCCTCTGTTCCAACCCATTCATTTAGCCTCTCTGGTCCTCAGTTTCCTCATCCATACAATGAAGGCATTGGCCTCTAAAGTCTTTTCTAGCTCCAGCTCTATGGTCCTGCTATCCTTCATTTTACAGAGGAGAAAACAGGCCTACAGAGAAATGACTTACCCAAGGTCTCCCATGTAATAAATGGTAGAACTGGGATTTGAACCTATGTCCTTTCACTCCAAGCCCAGCATCTTCTTGATCAACAAAAGGAGTTTCTACACTGATCATTCCCTACAATGGTTAAATCTCAGCACTCTGTGAAGGACAGGAGGCAAATGTCTTTCCATTTTAAAGGGAAGGCTGGGCACAGGTGTTCAGAGAGGTTAGCATTGTTGCACAGCTAGTGAGTGTGGACTCTCCAGATTCTGAGTCCACAGTTCTCTCCACTGCACAAAGCACGTCTTCAGCCCTCCCATCCTGGCACTATCTCAGCCAGCAGATTACACAGCTCCCCCAAACCAGCTATGCCTCATAGGCCTGATTCCATAGCAGCAAGCTCAGGATGCAGATTTCTGTACCTTTCCAGCAGGGCTAGATGGGTTACTCCCCTCACGCACCAGACCACTCCACCCCCTCCAAGAAACGAAACATAACCATTGAACTAGGAATATAGTAGGACAACTTAGCCATGGGATACATGGATTTATTCAGAATAGTATATACAGGTACCTGCAAAATACGGTGGCTGTAACTCCAACAGAAGGCCAGCTTGTATGGATGGCCTTGTGATCTCTACCCCTACACAAAGGATCCCATGAGCACAATCCCCCAGGACTTCTGGGGCCTATTCTAACTCCTCAACATACATGGGGAGCCATGATGGCTATTTATGTCCTGGAGTGGCTGCCATGCCAAGGGTCTGGCCACCAGAATGGCTAATAGCAACCCCTCATGAAAACAGCCTACTGACTCCACCTCCTGCACCAACTTCCAAGGTACCTGACACCTCAAAACTGTGCCTTGAGTCAATCTTCCATTTATACAGTCTCCTATCATAGACTTCATCATATCTTAGCCTTGCCCAGATGATCTGTCTTTTCTGAGAAACCGAAGTAATGTGCCAGGAGCAGAAGGGCCCTGGTCAAGGGATTAAAGTGGACCATCTACCCGAGAGAAAAGCAGAGGTGAGAGAAGCCTGTCAGCTTGATTTCCAGTTAAGAGCTTCTTGCAGACAATAGCTGCCAGCAAATTCTATTGGTGTTAAAGCATTAGAGGCAGACCTCTACTAATTAGGAAAAAAGGGAGCTGAGCAGTCAAGAAGAACCTCACAAGAAAAACTGGGGAAGCCTACAGAAAAAAAAGGTGGGGAGCCCACTAGGAGCAGAACCTCACCGAGGACACCCCATCATCATCACAACGAAGCCCCAGCAATGACAGAGTGACCGTTAGCCACAAGAGCTCCTATTAAGAATGACAAAGAAAGGACGATTATCACGTCTAGCAAGTAGAGATCAAAAGGAAACTTTTCTACTCCCTCTCTAGGAGAAACTTTCCACTGACTGCAGAGAATGGAAAGTGTTGGTGTTTCATCCAGCATCAAGTGACAGCTATGCATAAAGGACAGGTTGGTACAAGTCCAAGATAGCTGCCACACAGCTAGACATCAGAGACCTACAAACTCAATATGAATCAGCAGTATAACACGGCGGCCAAAGGAGCCAAACTAACCTGAGGTTGCATTGAGACAGGAATGATGTCCAGAATAAGAACCAGCATGGCAGAGTGTGGCTAGAGAAATGGGCTTGGAGTCAGAAAGGCTTGGGTTCAAATCCCACCTCTGACACATATTGGCCATTTGACCTTAGGCAGATCATTTAAACTCTTAGTGATCCAAGCAACCCTACAAGACTTGAGTCTTAAAGCAGGTGTTGCTCTGCATTGATGGAGGAAATTTATTTAATGGGAGTTCTCTACTCCAGTGTTTGGACCAATATATTTTCAACAAAAGAGCCAATGGCCTCACTCCTTGGTCAGACTACACATCTGACATATTCCCCTTCATTTGGGCGCCATGTTTTAGGAAAAGTCATTGAAGAAGCCAAGAATGTTTAGTCTGGAAGAGATAAAACTTGGGAAGGATGTGATAACTGTCTCAAGTACCTACATGACTGTCAGGGGAAACTGACTGTTTATGTTGACTTATGCAAATTCAGTTTATAAGGAAAATTTCCCCAAAGTGGAAAGCAGTGCCCAGAATGTTGGCAGTTTTCAAAGGAAGACTGGAGTGCTGCTTTTTGGGGACAGTATAGGAGGGATTCTTTTTCAGATATCAGCCAGCTTGAATGATGAGCCATGCCAAGATTACATCATAGTCTTATTCCGTGATATTCTATGAAGTAAGAATATAGAAGTGTAAAACATCGGCCCCTCCTCTCCATCAAATATATGTCAGATATCAACTGGAATCATTAGATCACAAAGTCAGAACGGAAAGGGACCTCAGAAATCATCTAGTCTGGCCCTCTCATTTTATAGATGACGAAACTGAGGCACATCGAGGTTAATAATAATAATAGCTAACATTTATTTAGTACCTACTATGTTCCAGGCCCTGTGCCACGCACTTTACAGTTATTATCTCATCTGGTCTTCAAGACAACCTTGGGAGGTAGGTGCTATTATTATCCCCATGTAACAAATGAGGAAACTGAAGCAAGTAGAGGATAAGTGACTTCCCCAGGGTCACATAGCTAGATAGTGTCTCAGACTGTATTTAAACTCGGTTCTTCCTGACTCCAAACCCATCAGTCTATCCACTGTATCACTAAGGTCACACAGGCAGTAAATAACAAATCTGCGATTTAAATCATGAATATAGAGCTGAACAGGATCTCAAAGCTCATCTAGTCTAACACCCTTGTTTTACAGAAGAGGAAACTGAGGCTCAAAATTTTCAGTGTCGAATTCAAGGTCACCCAGATACTGTCAGAGGCAGGATTTGAACCCAGATGCCCACATTCCCAAGCCAGCAGTCTTTCCACTATACCACACTTACACAAAGGGCCCTTTGGGTCAGACCCACAGAATGGCTGAATCCACTGATTTGCCCACAGTTTCAGATGTAACTAAATTATCTACATCTCTAGGAACCTTCTCCCCTATCCTACCCAGGCTTCTGGCTCCTGACCATGTTTATGGAAGCCAAAAAGAGCCTTGGAAGCTCCTTCAGTTATATATACGAAAATGTTTAGTTCATGGAGGCATATGAGGTAAGAATTCTCTGCCAAGTGTATGGGGATAAAAGTAATATAAAGTATTTGAAAATGGGGTTTCAGGCACATGCTGCTGCCCAACTCTGAAATCTGCCATCTGCCCTTTATTTCCAGGCAACATTTAAAGGGTGGATGGACATCATGTACGCTGCTGTGGATTCCCGGAAGGTGGGTCGGTGACCTTGGAGCAGAATCCTTGGGGCCTCATGTCTTCATGTTATTTTTCTCAGTCTGCAGCAACATCATAATTCCCCTGTCTAATAGTTGAAGGCGAAAGCAGTGACCACATGCTAGAAATTATGGTGAATCAGGAGATTTCTCCCTTTAATGAGGCTTAGGTGACAGGAATTGTCCCCCAACCCCTGGTGCTCCCTCTGTCCTTTGGCCTCCTCTTGGCACCCCTCTCCATTCCCAAATGGGAGAAAGGCATTTGATGAGAGGTTAGAGACTGACTGTGGGAGGTCCTCCCAGGGCAGTTGTGGGCCTGGAAAAGAGATTAGAGAGAGCAGTTCTTAACTTGATGTAATGAAATTAATGGTAACCTTTCAGGCAATCAATCACCTCCCGTGCATCTATATGACATAATCATTCTCCCTAAGATGTGAAAAACTGACCATGTCTCTCCTCTCGCTCCAAGATAATTTGCATTTTAAGACAGAGACCTAGATAAGTCATGCCTTAGCAAAGGAATGAATCTTTAAAGGGGGTAATTTCAGGCCCAATATCAGGACAGTGGGGCAAGATGTTTGGAGAAAGGACCTTCTTGGCACCCCTTACCTACTCCTCCTGTGAGTTTGGTTCATTGAGCAGCGAGATCTGAAAGCATCTTTTAACTTTGTTGACTGAAGCAGAAAAGAAAGGAACACTCTTCAGTGTCCTCATAGACGCAGGGTCTCCCAAGAATCCTATCAATGGCCACCAGTCAAGATTCTGCTCAGGTCTCCTCTCTCAGTCATCATAGCCTCTCATTTGTGCTTTGTTACTTTTCAATCCAAACTTTTCATGACCTTTTCTCATTGACTGCCATGAGCTTCCATTCCAGGCCCATCTTTGGGGCCAGGGCAAACCTGAGCCCTTGGGCAGCCAGCCCTTGGAGGATGCCTCTGGGTCCATGTCTATTCAGTTTGTCTTTGTCCACACAAGCCTGTAACCCCACTCCTGATGCTTCCTCTGCTCTGTTTGACGGTAGCAAGAGGAGCAGCCTCTGTGGGAGGCCAACGTGTACATGTACCTGTATTTTGTCATCTTCATCATCTTTGGGGGCTTCTTCACACTGAACCTCTTCGTTGGAGTCATAATCGACAATTTCAATCAACAAAAGAAAAAGATAAGTGTCTCTTTTAAGTTTTAAGTTAAGTCCCCTTGAATCTCTCGGGGAGCTCTTCTGTGCTCTCGGTCTGTGGTTTTCTGAGTCTCTAGCTGTGGCCCTTCTAGATTGGTGCAAGAGTCCTGTTTCCAACAGTTAACAAGCAGTGCAAACTAAGTGCCAGGCACTGTGCTAACTGCAGGAGACATAAGACAGTCTTTGTGCTCACGGGGCTCACATGCTAATGGAATTCCTTCTCTCTGACCAGGTGGTGGCAGCCTTGGGGTAGAGGTGGCCAGGAAAGGACCTTTTGGACTCTTGTTTCTCTTCTACCCAGGGATTCACTCATTCACTCAAGAAAACAGTTATTAAGTATCTATTGTGTGTACCAAGTAGTGGAGGAGATAAAAGTTTAGCCTAAGACATGGTCTCTGCCCTCATGGAGCTAACAGTCTAGGATGAGGATTGAACACAAATATGTGTTGCTGGGAACAGCCTAGTTGAAAGGCAGGTGCAGCTGCCTGAGGCTCTCTTGTATATGACTACATAAAGAGTGTCCTTACCTGCCTTTGCAGCTGGCTACAGGTTTGCCTCTAACAAGGTCTGGCCCCTGGCTGTCTGTGATGAGTCTTTTGAAAAAAGAGTTTGAATTTACAGATGGACTTATTAGCCTTATGGTCCTAGAGATGGAGCTAATGATGAGATTAGGGGTTTGTGTCATTGGGTGAGGAGAATGGAGTTGAATATGGTCACTGTCCAAAAGAATGACTTTCTATGGGAGCCCAGAGCCTAGATTAAGAGCTGTCTTAGACCCTTTCCAATTCTAAGTTCCTTGAGTCTGTGAAATTTGAGGGAGCCGTCCTTGTGTGAGCTGGCCAGTCTTGCTTTTCCTCTTTGCTAATGGTAATATTAATTCCTATACTTAGGTGGTCAAGATATATTCATGACTGAAGAACAGAAGAAATATTATAATGCCATGAAAAAACTAGGATCCAAGAAGCCTCAAAAACCAATCCCAAGACCTCTGGTAAGTCCCAAAATTTCTTATGGTCTTATATATTTTTTTGTAAATTTAATCACCATCTACAGGGAGGCAGGATGGCACAGTGCCTAGAAGATCAGTCTTGGAGCCAAGAAGACCTGGGTTCAAATCCCACCTCTGATACCTACTGGTTTTGTGACCCTGGTCAAGTCACAGCCTCTCAATGCCCCCAGTGAACTCCCTAAGAATCTAAATTACAGAACTGTTCCTGGTTTGCTTGGCTGAAGGAAATTTTCATATTAGGATGCAATCATGGGTCCATGGGCCAAAGAAAGCAACTCTATAGGAAACCACTGACAGCAGCAAAACTGAACAAAGGAAGTAAAAAAGAAAATCCCACAGGGCTCCATGAACTCCAGAGTATTCCCAGTTGTTGAAGAAAGAACTAGATCATCAGTAACAATGGCCGCTAAGTTCCTTCTCAGTGGCCTTTCCAATCTCTTCTTCTGTTGCCAATCTTGCTGCTGTCATAATTGTTTAATATAGTCCTTGTCATAAGACCATAGGATAATAAACAAAAAGTTGGAAGGAAACTCAGAGGTCATCTAATCCAGCCCCCTCCTTTTAGAAGTCTGGAAAAGGAGGTCTCACAAGGTAAAATGACTTGCCTAAGGTCACACTGTAAGTATCAGATCCAGGATTCAAACCCCAACCCAATGACTCCAAAACCAGCATCATTTCCACTGCACCAATTTCTAATCCCCATGGATTAGAAAGGTGAGAGACCAAAGGCCAGAAGAACAGTTAGGAGTCCAGGGCAATAACCCAGGTAAGAGACAATAAAGGACTAAATTAGGTAGTGATAAAGGGAATGGAAAGATTCTGTGATGGAAGAATCAGAGCAACTTGGGGGCAGATTGGCTATGGAAGGTGAGGGAGGGAGAGGGGGGAAGTCAAAAGTAAAATTAACTAAAGAACCTCTACCCAGACCCATGTCCAAGGGAGGATAACCACAGCTTTGCTCCAGGGCATAGAGAATACTTCTCTTTAGCAGATACAACTGAGTGTAGGACCGAGTTAACTAAACTAATCTATTAAATAGGAAACTATCAGATGGTGGATCTCCTCTGTGATAGGAGATGCCTCATGTCCTGAGGTTCAAGGTCTTTCCTTCTGTCCCCATTCCTATTCCTCCCAGCCCCCTCCACAAACATACACACACACACACACACACACACACACACACACACACACTCACAATATGTCTTACTCTAAAAGCATTTTGGGATGCTTGTCCTAGGCACCAGAATTTCTAGTTATGTCCTCACTCCCACCCTACCATGCTATGTCCCATTTCCAAATCTCATTAACACATACTACGTACTTAATAAATGCTTATTGACTGGCCAACATGACCCCTTCTCCTTTTCCCAGAACAAATACCAAGGCTTCATGTTTGATATTGTAACCAAACAAGCCTTCGACGTGGCCATCATGGTCCTCATCTGCCTTAATATGATCACCATGATGGTAGAGACAGATAACCAGAGTGAGGAGAAGACCAGAATCCTCAACCGGATCAACCAGTTCTTCGTTGCCACCTTCACAGCAGAGTGTGTCCTGAAGGTGTTTGCCCTGAGACATTACTATTTCATCAACGGGTGGAACATCTTTGATTTAATTGTTGTGATCCTCTCAGTTGCCAGTAAGTGATCATGTGGAGGAAGGGGGTGCCCTGGGCTCCTAGTCTGGGTGTAGTTAGCAGCTGGGCTGCTTAAGAAACTGATGAGGGAGTCACAAAGTGATGCTTCTTTGAACTTCAACATTCACTCGAGAAGCCACATGGCTCTCCTCAAGGTCCCTCACACATGTCTTTACCATCGCAGTCTTCTTGATGACATAGCTAATATAGGGCCATCTTGGATGGAACAAGTGCTTTGGAGTTGGATATAGCAAATTGTGTGGCATGAGAGTGGTTAGACAGTGAGCTTCAGAGTCAGGAAGTCCTGGGTTCAAGTCTCCTCTCTGACATATATCAGCTGTGTGATCTTGGGCAAGTGACTTCACCTTTCAATGTCCCAGGCAGCTCTCTGAAACTCCACATTACAGAGCACTTATCCATCTACATTGGTAGAGGGATCTCCCTCACTGAAAAATCCCTCTACCAATGAATTCACAAGTCTGGTCCCTCCCTCCTTTAAAATTAAAAAAAAAAAAGACTGTTCTACATAGTCCCAAGAATTTCTCCTGATAAGTAATGCTCTCTTGACACCGTGCATTATGGGAAGTGAACTCCTATGGGCATGCCAGCTGTACTTCATTTAAAGCACAATAGAGAGAAAAACCAGCCTGTGTAGACATTAGTTATGTTTGCAGCTGTCCCTCCCAGATGGAATCCAAGAAACCAGGGGCCGTGTCTCAGTCTCTCTGGCGTGTTTTTCTGGAGACAGTCAAAAAAATTCTGTATTTATTGCCATAATCACTGGCTTTGTTCTAGAGATATATTTCTGTTGTAAGGAAAACTGGGACCTGGCTTGTTCAGATGTTCAGTTATATAAAAATCTCCCCCAGTTCAAGTTCAGATTTTAACCATGACCACAAAAAGTCAAAATTCCTTGTTTTTCCTCTCCAGAATTTCACCTGGTGGGGTTGGGGCAGGGAGGAGAAAGAGGGAGAGGAGAAAAATACTAGGACATATTTCATGCTTCCCTCTCTGGCTTCATTTCTCCAGTCTCCCCTAACTTCCATTAGAAGAATCCCCAAATGGATTCTCTTCTCCGCCCCCAGTCATTTTCAAGAAAAAAAGAGCTTCTAGAGCATTGGACAATGGTGGCTAAGCAAATTCTCCAAGAACTTACATCCGAGTTCACTATGACACCCTTTGGCATTGATGTCTTTCTAAGTCGTAGATAGATGTATCTAGTAGAATTCAATAAGCCACTCAGTTAATAATCGTTTATCTAGCATCCACCATGTACAGGGCCCTGTACCAGAGAGAAGGAAGGAAAGAAGAAAAGAAGGAAGGAAGGAGGGAGGGAGGGAAGGAGGGAAGGAAAAAAAGAAGGAAGGAAGAAGGGAGGGAGGAAGGGAAGAAGAGAAGGAGTAAGTAGGAGAGAAGGGGAGGAGGGAAGGAAGGGAGGAAAGAAGGATAATAGTCCAGGAACTGACCGAGTGATGGCAGTTGATGTTGTCTTTGTTCTGATTTGGATCCTGGAATTCTAAAGATTGAAAATCCCCCTCCCTGCTTCCTTTAAAGGCTTGGTGTTTTCAGGCATCATGAAGTCGCTTGAAAGCTATTTTTCGCCCACGCTCTTCAGAGTCATCCGCCTGGCCCGCATCGGCCGCATCCTCCGGCTGATCCGCGCAGCCAAGGGGATCCGCACGCTGCTCTTTGCCCTCATGATGTCCCTCCCTGCCCTCTTCAACATCGGCCTGCTGCTCTTCCTGGTCATGTTCATCTACTCCATCTTTGGCATGGCCAACTTCGCCTACGTGAGGTGGGAGGCCGGGATCGACGACATGTTCAACTTCCAGACGTTCGCCAACAGCATGCTCTGCCTCTTCCAGATCACCACGTCCGCTGGCTGGGACGGGCTACTCAGCCCCATCCTCAACACCGGGCCCCCGTACTGTGAGCCAGATTTAGAAAACTCCAGTAAGTCCAAAGGAAACTGTGGAAACCCCACGATAGGGATAGCCTTCTTTGTCAGTTATATCATCATCTCCTTCCTCATCGTCATCAACATGTACATCGCCGTCATCCTTGAGAACTTCAACGTGGCCACAGAAGAGAGCACAGAGCCACTGAGCGAGGATGATTTTGACATGTTCTACGAGACCTGGGAGAAGTTTGACCCGGAGGCCACTCAGTTCATTACATTTTCAGCCCTTTCAGATTTTGCAGATGCTCTGACAGGACCTCTGCGCATTCCAAAACCCAACCAGAATATACTCATCCAGATGGACCTGCCTTTGGTCACAGGGGACAAGATTCACTGTTTAGACATCTTGTTTACCTTTACCAAGAGAGTGCTGGGAGAATCTGGAGAGATGGACACACTCAAGGCCCAAATGGAGGAAAAGTTCATGGCTGCTAATCCTTCTAAAGACTCCTATGAACCAATTGCAACTACTCTGAGATCAAAACAGGAAAATCTGTCTGCCGCCATCATACAAAGGGCCTACAGAAATTATCTCATGCACCACTCCCTACGACAGGTCACCACTGCATGTCCAAATGAGGCCGGTGAACGTCTATGTGAGCGGGCCACTGAAGATGAAGGCTTGATTGAATTCATGATGAAGGAAGACAGTGAACTTCCAGACAAGTCAGAAACTGCATCGACCATGTCTTTCCCCCCATCTTATGACAGTGTCACCAGAGGGCTCAGTGAGGAGGGCCGGCTGGATATGCCCAACACTGGCCTAAAGGAGGAAGATGCTAGCTATGACCTGCTGTCTCAGGACTCGGACAAGGCATCATCGATGTAGAACTCCACACAGGACTGAAATCTGATCAGCAGAAACTCATATACAATTCTGGATGCATCCTTAGCTTTTTTCTGACCACAGATAGCCCCCCAGGCTCAGCCTGCCTCTCATAAATGCATGCCAAAGGCCTGTGGGGAGGGGGGTCTGGGAAAGAGCATGTGAATATCTCAGGGCCACCCATCCCTACTGGGCGAGAAACAACCGGTCTGCCAGGAGAGGACCAGGAGCACCAACTTCATTTACAAAGAAAACAAGGGCACTGCTGTTTTCATCTTCTTTTCTTTTCTTTTTTTTTATAACTGAAACTGGATTTCTCACAGTCCTGGGGAGGAGGGAGGGAGAGAATTCAGACCTATAACTCTATTATTTTTCCATTTGACCTGCCTGCCCCAAAACTCAATATCCATCATGGGCAGGGTGGGATACAGGACTGCTTACCTCTGTAAAGAATAAAAAAGAAGAAGAAGAGAGAACTTTATTCCTCTAACCTTGTCACTGAGACCACCAAGAGTTTCCTCCTCTCTCCTCTGTTCTTTCTCTGATAGGGAGATAAGAGGAGCAGGGACTCCCATGGGGAAAACTCTCAGGATTGGAACAATTACCAGCATGTTGGAGCACAGAGCCGGGCCAGTGAGCATTGCCTGTGGGGATCAGGGACCTTAGTTAGAACTTTGCATGGCTGCATGCTAGAGATCCAGTGTCACCCCCTCTGGCCCCATGTACCACCCACTGGAGATGCTGTAAAAGGACGTGGGTACAACTATTAAAGTGGATGTTTTTAAAGGGAGATTTACTGTCACAACCAACATCCTATTTAAGAGCATAATTTTTTTAATGAAATGATGTTGCCATTTATCATTAACACCCCCCCTTCCCTTCCTCTGCCATTAATATTTTACAAGTAAATTAGTTGCAGTCATTACTGCTAATCACTCTTGAGGTAGGTGATGACAGGGACCATGGGAACATAGGTCTGCTGCTCTAACCCTCTGGACATTTCTGACATCAAGCTGTAATGTGTCTCTCTGCAGCTAGAGCTGGAAGAAAACTTAGATCCCCTCTAATCCCAGCCTCTCCGTTTTTATATGAGGAAACTCAGCATCAAGGAGATTAAGGAATTTGCCCAAGGTCACACATCGAGGAAGCGTGGGAGGAGCTGAATCAGGCACGAGGGTCCTGGGCTTGTCACTCCTTCCCTACCCCAGCCTCAATTCTCACATGTAA
Organism: Vombatus ursinus; assembly: GCF_900497805.2. Classification (NCBI taxonomy): domain Eukaryota; kingdom Metazoa; phylum Chordata; class Mammalia; order Diprotodontia; family Vombatidae; genus Vombatus; species Vombatus ursinus. Next base: position 375,983 of record NW_020954595.1, on the reverse strand, counting down.
AATGAGAGGTTTGCAAGGCTTCTTCTAGCAAAAAGGTAAATTGAGGCTGGGTATCCGAATAACCATTTTAATAAGCGGAGCTGTCCAAAAGTGGGATGGGATGGCTGCTTCCAAAGGTGGGGCAGGGCCCATTCAAATAGATGCTGGATAATAATAACAATCACTAACATTATTTATAGAGGGCTGTCTGAGGCAGCATTCCACTTGGGGTCAGGAAGACCTGGGTTCAAGTCCTACTTCTGGCACATACTGATTGTGTGACCCTGAGCAAGTCACTTAACTCATCAGTGCCCTGAACAATTCTCTAAGACTCTAAGTTATGGATGAGTTGTTGATGTACATTAGTGGAAGGAGTCTCCATATCAGGAATTCCCAACATAGGTCAAGTGGAACCTAAAAACAAAAAAGGTACATGGCTCTGTGTAGGTACCAGAGAGACAAAGGCAAAAATAATAACAAAAAACTAGAGGCTACCTTCAAGGAATTTCTGTTCCACCCATGCCATCCATTAAGTACCAGTGGCCCCTGGCTCTTCCCTGAACCTGGGCTGTGGACCACAAGGAGTCAGAGCCAGGGACATTGGCTCAGAGTCTTGGGAAAGCCCTCAGCCCTCTGTAGTCATCAACCAATGAGCAGAGAGTCATGGAAAGTCAGACATGAAAAGGACTTAGAAACTGACTTTTGGTGTTAGTCTCACTCTCAGCCCCCTGGAGGGCAGAGGGCGAAGGGAGGCGAGGTCACCTTGGACACTAATGAGGCAATTGTAGGATGTTGAGTGTAGTGGCAAGAAGAGGGAAGCAACTCCAGGTCCCCCTATACCTCTGAGTGTGCCAGTCTGATCTGGCATAGAGTTCTCCAGTGGACACCACTTCTTCAGCTCACCCCCATATTCAGAACCCAACATTCCCAGTGTGCACAGATAACTCCCAACACCCCTTCCTTCCCTCTTGTTCATTCATTATGACCATTGTATTTTCCTTCTTTCCTCCGTTTCCCTGAAAAGGAGGAAGCAGGTGGGCAGAGGTGGGAGTTCAGGGGAGGGAACCGAAATTGGGACCACAGCCAGCACTGGTAGAGGCCATTATCTTTTAATCAACCATTAATAGTAATAACAAGAAAACATAGCATGGCAGCATAGATAGAGAAAATTATAACAACAACAGCAATAATAATAACTAATATTGACTAGTATTCCTCCCTCTGAAGTCACAGGACCAGTTCCTGTCCTTATCTGTCTACAGATTGTTTTCTCCCAATAAGATACAATCCCCTTGAAGGCAAGGGCCATTTCATGTTCCCAAAGTATTCATAATTATAATAAAAGTAATCCCTCAGATTTGCACACTTTGCAAAGGGCCATCTCATCCATGATCCCTGTCACGGACCACTCAGACCCACTTATAGGGAGTCAAGCATGCTTTCAGCACTGACTTCCCATGTTTGCTGAACTCTGAGGCTGTCTGCCTTGCAATCATCCCCCACATCCTCAACCCTGCTGCCCTGTTCCTCCTGGCTTGCTCTGGATTCTACTCCAAGAGGTTTCCGCTGCTTAACTCCATATCCACCCTGAACTGCCATGCCCCCCCAACCTCAGACATCCAGGAGGGCTCTACCCGGTCTTCTCTGACACCACTAGTATCAAGGGTATGTCTTGGTGCTTTCTAAATAATAGAGGGGAAGCGAGTAGTGGTAGACAATGGTAAGGTCTCAGCATAGGTATTTGCCTTTGGAGGGCATTCCCAACCCCTAGGAATCTTACTCAATCATGGTGATGGTCCTGGAAGTTAAGGACAAGTCAAATGTTATTACCCCCAGCTTTCAGGTGAAACAACTGAGGCTCTAAGAAAAGGACTTTTAATCTTTTCTGCAAGTCTTGGACCCCTTTGGCAGAGGTGAAGCCTATGCATACCTTTTCAGAGTCATCCTTTTTATTAATTGTATGCCATGATCGCAAAGGAAGCTACAGTTATCAAAAGAAAAAAAATTAAGTTCGTGGACCCCACATTAACAATTCCTGCTCTATGGGGCAGCTAGGTGGCACAGTGGATAGAGCACCGGCCCTGGAGTCAGGAGGACCTGAGTTCAAATCCAGCCTCAGACACATAACACTCACTAGCTGAGTGACCCTGGGCAAGTCACTTACCCCCAATTGACCTCAACAAAAAAAAAAAAAATCCCTGCTCTAAGCAGTTGAAGTGGCTTTCCCAGGGTCACACAGCTAGTAAGTTCTATTCTGTCTGAGCCAAAATGGAACCCAGGTCTTTGATTTCCCAATTCAGTGCTCTTTCTATAACACCACATGCCATTGAGTAAGTTATAAAACTGTTCCATATCCTTATAAAGCTTTCCTCAAAGAGAAGGATGTCTAAGCAGAGCTGGAACCAGGGGTAGTTCCTAGGGCACAATATTCATGGAGGAGCAAGGGGGAGTGCTTTTTAAAGATGATTTTTTGTAAATGCATATGTTTTTAAGACCAGAGCTCTGTGACTTGCAGCTCGCTGAGCTGTTCTCCTTCAGCTTGTATTGTCATTTTGAGGGCTAGCAGCCTTCCATGCACAATCACACTCAGAGATGATAATTTCCAGGCTTGGTTTGGGGTATGAAAATGCCTTGTTCCTGCTCTTCGTCTAAGAATACCATGTTCTGTCCCTTTAATTTTTTTATTTTGCTTTTCTCTGCCCTTTTTATAGTGTGAGGGTGAAGGGGCAGCTTGGTAAAGACTTCCCAGATTCTGTTTCACAGTCCATAGCCATGCTTCAGAAAGACAGGAGATTGAACATGAGCCTTGGGCCATGCCTCCACCAGGGGAGAAAAGAAAACCCAAGAGGCAGCATGGAGGTGGAGTCATGAGACCTGGGCCCCAGCTTCATCTCTGCCACTCACTTGCTGTGTGACTTCAGACAACTCCCTCACCCTCTCTGGACCTTATCTTCCTTAGCTGTAAAATGAGGGGGATGGTGCAAATGATCTCTCCTCCCTGACCAAATGTAGCTGGGGGATTTTTTTAGATCAGAGCAGAATCTGCTTTAAAACAAAAACAAAACTAAAACCTTCTAGTCTATTAAACCAGCGTCTCCTGTAGTAGGGAGGAAAGTTTCCCAGCCAGAGTCATGAAACACAGATCAATCTACTGCATATTTATATAGCCCATATCATTGTGAAGATGTGAATTATGAACAAGGGGACCCAAATGATATAACAGGCAGTCCCCTGTTATACATCTTCTTGTAAATCTTTTATTGATGGTGTTAGATCCAGGGATGCCAGGCAAGGGAGCTTGTATTTTGTTCTAGGGTGAAGAGAGTCACTGAAATCTGAAAGGCAGGATACGAAGGCAGAATGCTCCAGATCTGAGGAAATGAGTGAATAATAATAACAATAATAACCAGAGTGTTTTCATAGCCCTTAAAGGTTTGTAAAGCACTTCACAGGAGGCATCCTCTCTCACCCACGTTCTTAGCCTGTGGATCTAACCTGCTGCTGACTTTTGTTGATTTTACCTTGATAATATTGCTTGTATCCACCCTCTTCTCCCCTCTGCCACTGCCACCAGCCTGGGCTATTGGGAAGCCTCTCCCTCTCACACCGGGATCGCTCACAAGCTAGCAGGTTGTTCTGCCTGCCTCAAGTCTCTCCCCAACTGTCAAAGTGATCTTCCCAAACCACAGATCTGATGGTGTCACCACCATCACCATCAACACCCCCCTTTAATAAACCCCTGTGGCTCCCTGTTGCCTCCAGGATCAGATAGAAAATCTTATGTTTAGTGTTTAAAGTTTGATGAGTGTTCAAAGCCCTTCATAACCTGCACCTCCCCCTTTCAGCCTTCTTACAGCTAATGCCTCAGCCTCCACCACATACTCTACCAGCACTGGCCTCCTGGGTGTTCCTCAAACAAGGCTTTCCATCTCAGGACTCCAAGCATGTTCTCTGGTAGTCCCCTCTGTCTGGAATGCCTTCTCTCCTCATCTTCCACCTCCCGGCTTTCCTGGCTTCCTTTGAGTCCCAGCTAAAATTCCACCTTCTGTTGGAAGCCTTCCTGCTCTGCCTTAATTAGAGTGCCTTCCCTCTGCCGATCGTCTCCGGTCTAGCCTGTCTATTGCTTGATTGCGATCACACATCGGGGTTTGCAGCTTGTCTCCCTCATTAGAGTATGAGCTCCTTGAGACCAAGGATGCCTTCTGCCCTTGCTTATATCCCCAGAGGTTAGCACAGCACCTGGTACATAGGAGGTGCCTAATAAATGTTTATTGACTGACTGACACATCCTGGCTGTGTGACCCTGGGAAAGTCATTTAACCTTCTAGAGCTCCAGGCATTTCTCTAAGACCAGAGGTTGCGGAAGAGGAGCTGACCTGTATTTGTAGAAGGGAGTTTCCTCACCTGGGTGTTCCCTATACCGATGAAATCCCAGTCCCAGTCGTCCCTGTGTAGATATTGTTTCACCCCACTCCCACTCCCCAAATGTAAATTGCAAAGAAGGAGCAGACCTGCTTTGGGAGAGGAAATTCCTCACCAAGATTTCCCTATTCAGATGAAATCACAGATCTAGTTTAAAAATATGCCCCAATCTCAATGCTGAGCATATTTCTTTCTGTGCTTCTGTAGGATGAGGATGCCATTAGCGCCCTCAAAATCCAGTACCCCGAGGCAAAGCTCTGATTATGCTCCCCTAGTTTTAGTTCTTTGTTAGAGAGAGATTGTGAGCTAAAGGAACACCAGCCACATCTGGGGAGCATCTGCTAGGACGATGGGTTCATGCAAACCCCTAGGATTCTGGCCAGGAGTAAACTGAGAGCCTGTGCAGTTAAGAGTGGGCAGAGGCCAGAAGAAGGTGCCAATCTGGTGTTGAATCTTCCCACCCAGGAGCTGGTCGGGTGAGAGTTAACTTTTAGGGCTCCCAAGGACCCTGGTCCACTTGGAGGATGACTCATCCTACATCCCCAGCTAGGTTCAGTCCAGCGATCACAGAGCTGAGCTGTCCAGAGGCTGATTGTGATGGAACAAGCCAGTCTGTCTGAATCCCCAGAACAGGAGGAGGTCGCTGTATCCTACAGACTCTCTCAACTTCTTCCTTGGGTCCAGGGGGGCAGGCCTGTTTCTCCAAAGAACAGGCAAGATGACCTGAGTGCAGTCTTTCCTTGGGTCTGCCAAGGTCTCTGCCCCCTGAGTTGGCCTATGCTCTGGGAATGCAGCCATTCTCCAGGAGGGACCTGGCAGCCCAATTGTTTTCCTGAATGTCATTAAAGTTAATTTCCCTGAAGTCAGTGTGTCCCATCAAGTAATTCTCAGGGAGGGAGTGAGCTCTTAGCCGTCTGCCCTCCCCAGTTCCCCTAAGCTTCTACCAGCATCAGGGCCTGGCCCAGTGCAGGACCTCACTCCTCTCGGGATTGATGGAAAGTCAGGGCCAGGCAGTTAGACATTGGGCAAAAGGTCCCTGAGACTGGAAACTCCTATGCTTGTCCTTCCTTCTCTAGAATCAGATTCTCGGAGGGGAGGACACTTGGGTGGCCAAGGAACCTTCCATCCACTCTATGCTCAAGCAAGATCTCTCCAGTCCACCTGATAGGTTTGTGCTCCATGCTGACCTCTGGGCCCTTCCTCCATCTCCCACCTCTGGACATTTCCTCTCACTGTCCCCCATGCCTGCCTTGCTCTCCCTCCTCACCTCTGCCTCCCAGCTCCCCTGGCTTCCTTCAAGTCCCTGCTAAAATTCCACCTTCCACAAGAAGTCTGTCCTGGTTCTCCTTCATGCTGGTGCCTTCCCTCAGTCTCCAATTTATCTTGTTCATATATTTGTACACAGCTGTTTGCTTGCTGTCTCTCCCATTGGACTGGGAGTTTCTTAAGGGCAGGGATGGTCTTTTCTCTCTCCCCTCCCACGGCCACCATGTTAGTTCTGGCCTCATCACTTCTGGCCTATTAAGCAAAACTCCCATTTGGTCTCCCTGCCTCATCTCTCCTCCTTTGATCTGTCTCTCACACCTGCCAAAGGGCAGCTCTCCAAGCAAACTTTCCAGGGTTATTCTGTGTTATCATCCTCCATTCGCTCTACAATTCAGCCAAATCGGCCTTCTTACTATTATTCCTCAGCCATGGTGCTCCATGCCTTTGTAGGGGGCCACGCTACGTAACCAGAATGCGCTCTCTCATCACCTCTTCTTCTTAGATTGACTAGCATCAGCTTAAGTCCAGCTTCCTACATGAGGCCTTACCTGATCCCCCCAGTGCAAATGCATCAGCCTCAAAATGATGTTGTATTAACTTTATATGGTCTTAGAGGGACCCTGAGAAGTTGAGTGACTTGACTAGGGTCATGCAACTTGTGTATGTATGACAGATAGGACTTAGGTCCATGTTTTCCTGACATCGAGACTAGCTCCCTGTCCACTGAACCACACTGCCTCTCATTATTATGAATCTTAATGGTATAAATCATGGAACCTGACAGAAAGAATCAGAATCACCATCAGGGCACTGGACAGCAGTGTGGGTGGGATGGGGTACCCAGAGCAGGAAGAAGCTGCTTAAGGGGTGGGAGGGAAGCAGGCCTTGGAGTGGGGAGGGGGTGTCAGCGGGAAGTTGGGCTGGTGCCTGCTTTGCTGAACCCACTGCTGTCCAGAGACCAAGAGTAAGAGGCAGGGACAGCAGGCATCTGACTCACTGTTGCCCCCTAGTGTCTCTAGGAGCCGCAGCACACTCACAGGGCTGAGGGACCAGGTCTAAGGCAGGCACTTGAGCCCTTTGGTGGGGGTAAGGGGAGGAGGCAGGGGTTCCAGCCAACACGACCTTCTGGGAGCATCTGCCCCCACACACTTTACTCCTACACCTCTCCTGTAAGCTCATCAACAAACATTTGTAGGGGTGGTGGAAACTAGGGGGAGCAGAGAAGGGAGGAAAGCACTCATGGTGGCAAAGTCCAGCACATGAAGCATTTCTGGTTTAGATCTTTCCTCATGAAAAAGGTCCTGGAAAAAAGCTCAGCAAAGCAAGAAGGGAGCCCGGGGCAGAGAGAGAAGGCAGAAAAAGCGAGGGCCTAAGCACATACAACCAACCCTGTTATGGGCCCAGAGGTCCTGTTTCTGCCCCCAGTCACACTAGCTGGGCCAACTCTCTAGCCCTGCCATGCTGTGGGGAAGCAGGCTGTGAGAACATTCATTCTCATCAAAGGTTGTTCACCGCTCCTTCTTGGCCCCCCCCCAAAGTGGCAGAGTGAAGAAAATAGGGGAGGAGGGCCACCAAGACTGAGCCTGAGATGGAGAATTGGGGGAGAAGGCAGGAAGCAAAGTCCTCATCTGACAAAGGAGAGAGGGTCCCCAGGCCCAATTCATTTTATTCACATCAATAATTCAACAGAATTCAAATTAACAAAAACATCCAGTGCTTCCTGAGCATGTGAGAAGGCACAGTGCCTCCAGTCTGAGAGGAAGACATGAGTCCTAGCCCTCGGGAGCCCCTGGACTGTGGGTGTCACTCCAGAAGGCTCCGCCTCCAAATTCTTCACCCCGTGGGAGATGGTGGCAAAGTTGGTTTGTCACCAAGGGCCTCAGTTTCCTCCTCTGTAAAATGGGGCAGAGAGTATCTTTACAGACTGTCTAGCTCTGATGTTCAGGGACAAATCTAAAGGGAGGGGGAATCTCTTGGCCAGCCAATCGATCATTAAGTCTTTAAGTGCCAGGTACTGTGCTAAGTCCTGAGAACACCAAGAAAGGCAAAAGAGCAGTCCGCGCCCTCAAGGAGCTCACATTCTAATGGGGGAAATGTATGTATAAGGAATATATCGTGTGAGCTGAAAGCAGTCTCAAAGGGGAAGCCCCAGTAGTGGTAGGAGGGGGAGGAAACACCTGGACAGACCATCCACAGAGAGTGATGTTTGAGTTGAGACTTAAAGGAAGCCAGAGAAGCCCAGAGGCAAAGGTAGATGGGCGGAGCATCCCAGGCATGGGCAACAGCCCAGACAAAGGCACGGTGTTGGGAGGTGAATGTCATAAGGAAGTAACAAGGTCAACGGCACCGGACTGCAGGGTGTGTCGATATTGGCCCAGAGAAGGGGGCAAACACAAGAGATGTTGTAAAGTTAGAAATGACCACACTTGGCAACAGATTGGATCTGGGAATGGGGAGGAAGGGGCAGGAGAGGGTGACAAGTCAAGGATGACCCTGAGATTTCAAGCCTGACTGACTAGGAGAAAGGTGGCGTCCTTGATAACAACGGACAAATTCAGAAGAGGGAAGAGTTTTGAGGGAAAGATCATGAATTCTATTTTGTGCATGTTGAGTGTGAGATGTTTATGGGTCATGCAGTTTAAGATGTTCAAGAGACAGCTGGTGGTGAGAGACTGGAGGTCAGGAAAAAATTTAGGGCTGGACATATAGACCCAGGAATCATCTTCAAAGAGGTGATAGTTGAACCTATGGGAGTTGATGACATATTTCACCTATGAGGACCCACAACAGAGCCTTGTGGGAACCCAAGATAGTGGAGCTTTCTGATCAAAGATCCAGCAAAGGAGACTGAGACAGGAAAGACCTGACAGACAGAGGGAGAACCTGGAGATAACTGGGTTGTGAAAAGTCCAGGGGGAGAGGGTGATTAGCAGTGCTCAAGGCTGCAGAAGTATTAAGGATCAGAAAAAGCTATTCAAGTTGGCAATTAAGGAAGAGTGTGTTGGTAACTCGGGAGAGAGCAGTTTCAGTCCAGTGATGAGGTTCGAAGCCAGCTTACAGAGGGCTTAGAAGAGAGAGGAAGGAAGGAAGGAAGGAAGACACCTTGGAGGACAATGGGTCCAGCCCCCTACTTTCACTGGTGTGAGGCCCAGAGAGGAGAAGGAGCTTGCCCCTGGGTCAGAGGGAAGAAGGTTTAGAATCAGGACTGGAGCCCAGCCCCTCTGATGCCAGGGCCCCGGGCACTTTCCATAGCAGCACACTGACTGTGTAGGAGAATTATCTTTTTGCTAGATGCCAAAGAGCTGAAAAGGTCAGAACAGCATGAATGAGCCATAGCTACTTTCCCTCTAAGGGCACATCAGCCCCTGAAAGAGAGAGCTAGGGAGTATGCAGCTCCCAATAGCTGGGTTGGGTTCAGAGAGGCAGCTTTTTCAAAGGCACAGTGACGGGAGAATGGAGGGTGGGGGCTGCCTCCCACTCACAGAACACCTCCTGCCTCCAGCTTGGAATTGGCCTAGGAGCTGACCACTGGGTGGGGCTGGCTGACAGGATTGACAATGGATAGTTAGCAGGGAAGCAGAGGGCACTGGCACCAGAAGAGGGGCAGAGGCAGGGGCAGGGGCCCCTGCAAGACTCAACCCCATGTTTGGTTAGACAGCCCAGGAGGCAAAGACCAATGTTCCAGAAAGGAGATATCAGCAGGAGACCAGTCAAAATGCTTATTATTAATAAAACCTAAATAGCTATCAACACAACTGAAAATGTACCCAGAGAAATCATGGGAGCAAAACCAGAGAAATGGGGAACTTTGGAGAGAAATAGGCAGCTCTATAAGCAGGTGAGTATGTACCAGCTACATAGACACAAACAACAATCATCTTTTAAGCACCTACTATGTGCCAAGTAGTGTGCTAGCTTCAGGGGATACAAAGCCAGAAGCAAAAGAGTCCCTGCCTTCCAGGAGTTTCCATCCAATCAGAGGAAATGGATACCAGCCCAATATGGCAGCTAGAATTTGTAGTGAAGAGGCAGAAGTGAGGTGGGTTGGGAGAAGCTAGACTTAAGTGCCATCTTCTAAATGAAGGGAGAGAGGGAAAGGAATTAGTGTGTATAAAGCACCCACTATGTGCCAGGCACTCTTCTAAGCACTTTATATTCTCTCATTTGCTCCTCAAACAACCCTGAAGGTAGGTGCTATTATTATCTCCATTTTACTGAGGCAGACAGAGGTTAAGTGATTTGCCCAGGGTCACACAGGTAGTAAGTATTTGACACAGGATTTGAACTCTGGTCTTCCTGGTTCCAGGCTCAGCACTCTCCACTGCACCAGTGAGCTGCTGCAGGCTTTTGCTGATCCCCCTTTATGTCCCCCAAATTAGGTTGGCTCTATTTTCTTTCATGACCTGACAGTCCCAGACGTAACAGGTGCTGTCAGCAGATGAAAAACACAGCCATGACATGAAGTTCAGTTATTCAACCATCTGCTGAAAGATCCATTCAGCTACAAGCAGACTCTTGGATAAAAGTCACCATTGGCTTTCCTGATAATTTCATCACTCAGAGAAGGTGTAGGAAGTAAGGAGAGGACTAGAGGAGGAAAGGGTTAATCCCACAGCCACTGCAAAGGAGACTCAACTGGACTGATGGAATGTGTCAAACCCCAGGCTTTCCATAGGAGACCCTTGCCCTGTCCTACCATGCTCTCATTCTGCCTGTTTCCTTTAGCAGGGATGGACTCTCCTCTGACCAGTGGTGGATTAGCAGAACCTTGGAGGTGACCATCTCACTGTAGACCTTCATTTTGGTCTGGCACTCAAGGCTGCACTGATGCAGTGTCTCTCCAGTCTTATCTGCCCCCCACCTCCATTTTGTTTTTCTGAGTCAGTCCAGCAGAATTTTGTTCACCACACATTATGTGCCAGGTACTGGGAGTGCAAAGACCAAAATGAAACAAGACCCTGGCCCCCATCTAAGAGATGTGGCTTACATCCCTCAGTTTACTCATCAGTTTATGCTGATAAGTAAACTCAACTTAATTTAAGCACTCTCCACTAGGGAATAAAGAAAGGTTTCCCATAAAATATGGCACCTTGAAAGGTAAGGTGGAGATGAGGAAGGCATGCAGGTCAACCAATATACATACAGGCAAGAAGGTAGAAGATGGAAGGCTGAATATGGGGAGCCAGTAAACCAGTTTGGCTGTAAATAAAGTGTGTGGAGGGGAGTAATGGGAAGTAAGTCTGGAAAGGTAGCAGAACCAGATTGTGAAAAGGCTTAAATGGGCTGAAGAGTTTACATTTCATCCTAAGGGCAATAGGAAGCCACAGAAACTGTGAGCAGAGGGTGGCATGGTCATTCTTGGGCTTAAAGAGTGCTATTTTGGCAGCTGGGAGTCAGGGAGTCCAATTAGGAGGCTATCACAACAGCGGATCTGAGAGCTGATGAAGACGGCATGAATTTGGAGGGGGGAAGTGGGAGTGGAGAGGAGTGTTGCCTCTGCACTGCTCCCCCAACAAGGGAGTCCCTTCAGCTTCTCATCACACTATGTCCCCCACTTGGGTATACAAAGCTGAATTCTGTCCAACAGCACCCTGGCTTCAGAGCCCACTAGGGACATGTTATAAGTGGACACCTCCTATAGTTTATAGTGTGGAGAAGAGCTGCTCCCAGGGCCCTGAGACCTGACTCTGGAGGAAAACCCTTTTTTCCTTCCTTCCTTCTTTCCTTCCTCCCTCCCCCTTCTTTCTTTTCTTTCTTCTCTCCTTCCTTATTTCCTTTCTTCCTTCCCTCCCTCCTTCCTCCTTTTCTTCATTCCTTTCTCCCTTCCTTTTCTTCCTTCTTTCCCTCCTTTCTTATTTCCTTTCTTCCTTCCATCTTTCCTTCTTTTCTTCAATTCTTCCTTTCTCCCTCCCTTCCTTCCTGACTTCCTCCTTTTATTCCTTCCTTCTTTTCTTTCTTCTTTTCTTCCTTATCTCTTTCCTTCTTTTCTTCATTCCTACCTCCCTTCCTTACCTTCTTCCTTCTTTTCTCCTTTCCTTTCCTCCTTCCTTATTTCCTTTCTTCCTTCCTTTCGTCTTTCATTTGTGGCTGCTATTTGGGGGGGGAGTGTCAGCACTGGACTAGCTACCCATTCTGAAGGTCAGACAGAATTTTTTTTCTTTTTTTTTCTTAATTTATTTTGATTTATCAACAATCACTTCCATATGCTTTTGAGTTTAAAATTTTTCTCCCCCTTCCTCCCCACTGCCCTCCTCAAGATGATGCACAATCTGATATAGGCTATACATATACATTTCTATTAAACATATTTTCATATTAATGATGTTGTAAGTAAGAATTAGAACCAATAGGAGGAACCACCAGAAAGAGGAAACAAAACACAACAGAAGAAAAAAAATAGCAAATAGTATGCTTCGATCTGCATTCAAACTCCATAGTTCTTTCTTTGGATATGAATAGCATTTTCTATCACAAGGCTTTTGGAGATGTCTTAGATCTTTGTATTGCTGAGAAGGGTTAAGTCTATCAATATTAGTCGTTGCACAACGTGACTGTTATTGTGTACAACGTTCTCTTGGTGCTGCTCACTTCACTCAGCATCAGACCATAGAAGTCTTTCCAGGTTTGTCTGAAGACAGCCTGTTCATCATTTCTTATAGCACAATAGTATTCTATTACATTCATATACCACAACTTGTTCAGCCATTCCCCAATTGATGGGCATCCTCTCAATTTCCAATTCTTTGCCACCACAAAAAGAGCTGCTCTAAATATTTTTGTACGTGTGGTTCCTTTTCCCACTTGTATGATCTCTGTGGGATACAGCCCTAGAAGTGCTATTGCTGGGTCAAAGGGTATGCACATTTTTATAGCCCTTTGGGCTTAGTTCCAAATTGCTCTCCAAAATGGTTGGATCATTTCACAACTCCACCAACAATGCATTAATGTTACTATTTTCCCACATCTTCTCCAACATTTATCATTTTCTTGTTTTGTCATCTTGGCCAATCTGATAGGTGTGATGTCAGATAGAATTTTTTAAGGGTGTTCTCACCTTGAGAAGAAGGAGAGTGTCCAGAGGAGGGCAAATAGCCAGGGAGGATCCCAGAGACTGGGTCTTAAGCAAAGCAATAGAAGGAGCTGGGGGTATTTGGTCTGGGCAAAAGAAGCCTAGAGTGCGGTGGGGGCGGGGGGAGATGCTGCCTTCAAGTACTAGCACCTCGAAGGATTTGACTTGTTCTCCTTGACTCCAGAGGGCAGAGCTAGGAGCAAGGAAGGGGCATGTAGCCAAAGAAGCAGTTTTGAGTCTGATGTAAGGGAAAACCTCCTAATAACAAGAGCAATCGGTGAGCAGGAATCTTTACTGGTGCTTGGGGCATGAAGTCAGAGCGCTGGGTTCCTATCCCTCCTCTGACCCCAACTATCTGAGAGAGTAAGACTCTTTGCTTTTCTGGGCCCCAATCTCCTCCCCTATAAAATGAGGGGTCACTGAGGTCTCTTTCAACTCTAAATCTGTGACCCCATGATATTTCAGGTGTGAGATTCTCTGATTATATGGGGTCTTCTCGACTTGCATCAGCCTTCCTGCCACATACCTCCTGGATTTGCTACTTGCTCCTACCTGTATGAGTCCACCTCTCTGGGCCTCAGTTTCCTCATTTGTAAAGTGAGAGGGTTGGATTCTATAGCCTCTGAGGGTCCTTCCAGCTCAAGGTCTATAATCTTAGGAGCAATGTCTACTCAGTTCATGCTTTGGGGAAGTGGGGGGAGGAGGTTGTTTGTGAACGAATGTCTATTGCAGCCACCCTGCTCCGTGGTTCCACATTCCATCCAGGACATTCAGAGTGACCACTCTAAAGTGCCAACATCAGCCCAGCCCGGTCACACCATCCCTGAGCTCATATGGAGAATTCCCTGAATGTTGGGGGGCACCTTTATCTCCTTGTGGGCTCTCTCATAGTCCCTGAGGGGCGCAAAGGACTGAGGATCAGGTCACCCCCCCAGTCAGATATGAGGCTAAGGGGCTTTCTGCTGAGGACAATTCAGGTGAGGCTAGCTCACTCTCCAGTTTGCAGTCACCCAATTGCCTGACCCCTGGAGTTTGGGCAAGTGGTGACATATGCCCAGGGCCAGCCTTGCCATGATTTGAGCAGGTGACCAACTCAATCGATCAATGCCAGGCTCAGTGCAGGACATGGGGGATCCAAAGACAAAAATGAAAAAGTCCCTGCCCTCGAGAAGCTCACAGCCTTTCAGGGGGGACATGTACGCATAGACATTCTCAGAACAAACTCAAGGTCATTTGGCAGTAGGGGGGTGGGGAAGCAGGAAAAGCATCCTGGAAGAGGTAGCCCACGAGCTGAGCTTTGGAAGAAAAGAAGAATTCTAAGAGTCAGAGGAGAAGAGGAAGGGCATTTCAGGCAAGGGGCAAGCCAGAGCAAAGGCGCAGAGCTTGGCATATAGTAAGTCCTTAATAAACGCTTGTTGACTGGCTGATTGACTCACTAGATATTGGGACTGGAAGCATGTCTCTTATTCCTCCAAGTGGCTTCTAGGGTGAGGAGACTCAGCCCAGAAACAACCATCACGAGGACTCTGTCACCACCACCTCCAGCCCCAGCCCCCACCATGGCCCTTGGAAGAAGACAAGGGACTTTGGTTTCCTGGGCCTCAGCCTTCTGAGGGTTCCAGAGCCATCTGGGTAGGATGACTGAGGTCCCTTGGAAAACCCACAGCAGCTGAGCATCAGGCTGGCTAGGCTTTCCACCCTCAGAAAGGGCTCCCCATATCCCTGCTGGGCACTGAGTTCCTCTAGCCAGTGGGGTAGGGGGGTCTGGACTGGGCAAGGCATGGCACTCACGGTTCAGTGCCAACTTCCTGGGCCTCTAGAGGAAATCTGACCCCTGTTTCACTGTAGCACAAAGGAATTAGCGAACCAGACCCAGACTATAATAATCCAGAAAAAAGCTTCGCAGACGAGCTCTGTATTTTCTCCAAGCTTGGCCAACAGTGGGAAAAGGGGCGGGGGGGGCTGGGGGGGAGAGGGCTTCCTTCTATCCGGTCTAATAATCAATAAGCAGCCTCCCTCATTAGCCATAGACAGACTGGCAGGACTTCATGAGATCATCCTGGGAAAGACAACCTTTGGGAGTACCAGGGAGAAGCCCACAGTCTGGGGACCTTTCCAGTGATCTGACCTGGGCAGGAGTTGGGCAATACCAGAAAGTCAAAATCTATCCAAGAAGTCATGGGCCATAGATATGAAAAAGCACTTAAAGATCACTTCATCCAAACTTCACACAAATGAGGAAACTGAGGCTGGGGTCACAAGAGAGAGGAAGGGGCAGAGCTGGTATTCATATCCAAGGCTTTTCATTCCAAATGACATAAGCCAGACCTATCCTTTTGCTAAGGATGAAATGAAGCTGTTAGGAATACATTTTCCCTACCAAGGTCTCATCCGGTGACATGACAGGTTCTGCTCTGTTATTGTGGGAAGAGAGATTTGGCCAGGAGAAAAGCACTTAGCAAGCTTCATCTCTGAGGCAGCTGAACAAGAGAAGGAAATGTCACAAGCAGAGAGTGGAGAGATGGGGGCCCCACTCCAGCGCAGGGCGGCATGTTAGCAGCAGCAAAGCACATTGTGTATTCTGATGTTTTGTGTCAGTTTTAGAAGGGCTGAGGAAGTTCCAACAGCTCTCCTCCTGGAGGCTATTCCCGCAGAAGCCAGCAGAGGGGGTGGGGACTTTGGACTACATGGAGTTCAGCTGGAACACAAACCACTTTTAAGCACTGGCAGAAAATCTCTGGGGGTTTTAGTGTCCTGCCCGGTCAATGTGAGTTAATGGTGCGATTTGGCAATAAATGCCTTGGGCTAAATTATAAGGGGCATAGCTTCCAGAAAAAAAGAGGTGAGAATCTCCCTTCCCCACCCGCCTGCTCCCGTCACACCTGGAGCACCATGTTCCATTCTGGGAGCCACCATTTAGGTAGCATGTGGATAAGGTAGAGAGGGTAAGTCATAGTTCAGAGGGGAAGGGCTACCCTTGGAGTCAGGAGACCCAGGGTTGATTCCCCGGCCAAATTCACCTGTGTGATTTGGGGCAAACGTCAGAATCTCTGAGTCTGAGCTTCCGAATTTGTAAAATGAGGGCACTGGGCTTGATTTCTCAGGTCCTTCCAGTTTGCAATATCTGATCCTCTAATCTCTGGTCCTGTGAGGGCAACCAAGATGCTGAAAGACCTCAGGCCCACATCGTAGAAGAACCAAGGGAAGGAACTGGTAATGGCCACCCTGGGGAAGAGAAGATTCCGAAAGCACAAGATGCCCATGTCCAAGTATGTTAAGGCCATCCAGTCGAAGGCTTAACCTTGCTCTGCTTGACCCTAGAGGACAGAACCAGGAGGGAGGGGTGTCAGGTGAAGAGAGGCAGGTCATACTCTACATCGGCAAAAACAGCCGAGCAGCATGGATCGTCCAAAAGGGTCACGGCTCCCCCGGCAGGTGGGAGCTTCTCCTCAGTAAAGGAGCTGGGTGACCACTGAGCAAGTGCTGAGCGGTCAGCGCTCAGGGCTCAGGGCTCAGCGCTCAGGGCTCAG
>NW_020954595.1:347639-359707 GCF_900497805.2 Vombatus ursinus | reverse complement strand
CTCAGCGCTCAGGGCTCAGGGCTCAGCGCTCAGGGCTCAGGGCTCAGGGCTCAGCGCTCAGCGCTCAGGGCTCAGCGCTCAGAAGCTGTGGGGTTTCTTTTTCAAGTATGGGTTGGACCAGAAGAACATGGAGATCTTTTCCAGCTCTAGAATTCAACCAATTTTCAGTAAGTATTTATTAAGCCCCTACTATGTGCTGGGCACTGCATTAAGCTCTGGAGATACACAATACAGTCCCTGCCCTCAAGGAGTTCACAGTCTAATGAAACATGTATAAAAACAGGCACGACATAAGATACATGCAAAGCAAACAGAAGATAACCTTAGAGGAGAAGGTATAAATCACTGGGTGGACCAGGAAAGGCCCCCTGAAGAAGGCTGCTTTCCAGTGGAGTCTTGAAGGAAGTCAGGAAAAGAAAGAAACAGGCAAGAATGAAAAGCAGAAATAGATAAGAGAGGGAAGCCTCAA
Organism: Vombatus ursinus; assembly: GCF_900497805.2. NCBI lineage: Eukaryota > Metazoa > Chordata > Mammalia > Diprotodontia > Vombatidae > Vombatus > Vombatus ursinus. The sequence goes on along the minus strand of NW_020954595.1, from coordinate 359,238 downwards.
TTCACTTTAACCTGCCTTTGTTAGGAGCTGCCTGAAGGGGGAGCCCTGGGAAAAACAAGGCCTGCCTTCATGGAACTTACAGTCTACTAGGGAAATAGGAAGTCAGCGTGTCAAGGACCTGTGGTTTCCCAGGTGACGACATTCCTTCCCCATAGCCAGGTTGCAGCCAGTCTATCATTTGTAGCCTGAATTATTGCCAGAGGCTCCAGGGGATAAAGACATCATTACAGCTAGCATTTATAGCACTTTGAGGTTTGCAAAGCATTTTATAAAAACAATCTCAGTTTAATTCTCCCAGTAACCCTGGAGATAGGTGCTATTATTATCCTCATGTTACAGATGAGGCAACTGAGGCAGATCAAAGTGAAGTAACTTGCCCAGATCACCCAGCTACTGAGTGTCAGAGGCCAGATTTGAACTCAGGTCTTCTTGACTCCATGCCCAGCGCTCTATCTATTTGCTGGGACACCTAGCTTAGGGTCGCACAGCTAAGAAATGCCAAAGGTGGGTGGGATTTGAGCTAGACCCCAAGTCTATCTCTCTACTCAATATATTCTCAGACAAATACCTATAACAGCGAATGAAATATAAATGCCAGCAAAGGGCCAAGGGGAAGGGGTCATCACCAACTAGAGGGCAAGGGTACAGCAGGTTTTCTCAGAGAAGGTGGTGGGTGCTTCAAAGCAAGCTGAGGAAGGAGAGGGTGGGCATTATAGACCCAGGGAACTAGGTGAGGTTGAGAAAATTAAGCCTCCAGCACTTGGTGAAGGCTTAGACTTGAGAGGCAAAGGGAGAGAAAGAGCACCCCAAGGGTGATAACACGCAAGCTTCTTTGCAAACCTTAAAGCATTACATGAATGTTACCTGTTATTATTATTTTCAAAATCCAATTTTAATTTTAATAGAGAGAAAGGAGCCAGGGGTTCCCAGGGGTAGAGGTGAGGAGAGAGGGCGTCACAGGCATGGGTGTCAGCCTGTGTGAAGGCATGTCAGCAGACAAAATGTTGTGTATAGAGGCTCAGTGTGGCCGGTCTCTATTGGGCTGAGAATACATCGGAAGAGGAATCATGAGTAAACAGCCTAGAGAGAAGGGCAACATAGGTTTTAAATAACAAAGAGAGAAATTTGCATTTTGGCCTTCAAGCAATGGAGAGTTACTGAAATGTGCTGAGAAAGAGAGTGGCACGGTAGAGGTGTCCAGTCCCTATTTTATAGATGAAGGAACCGAGGCCAAGTGACTCATCCAACAGCAAGCATGTGTCCTTTCCGTGGCAGGTCATTGCGTCCAACATTCTCCTCAGAAGAAACTACTTGGACACTAGGAATTCTGGGGAGTGGTGGAGTAGGAAGAACAATGCAGAATAGGCATTTATATGACACCTACTATGTGTCCGGCACTGTGCTACTTTACAAATAGTATCTTGTTTGATCCTCACAACAGCTGTAGGTGTTATTATTATCCCTACTTTACAGTTTTGGGGAGGCTCCAAAGGGAAGTATGGGATAGAAGAGGTATTAGACTGCCTACCAAACTGGAGATCTACAGAGCCATTGTGCTGACCTCATTGTTGTATGCCTGTGAAACCCGGACGGTCTACCAGCGCCATGCCAGGAAACTGCATCGCTTCCGTTTGAATTGTCTTAGGAAGAGTCTGAAGATCCCCTGGTAGGATAAGGTGCCAGACGCTGAGGTCCTTTCTTGAACTAAACTACCAAGCATTTAAACTCTACTTCAGAGAGCGCAACTCTGATGGGCCGGCCGCATTGCTCGAATGCAAAACGTATGCTTGCCAAAAAGACTATTTTATGGAGAACTCAAAAAGAGCAAGCGTTCACATGGTGGTCAGAAGAAGTGATACAAGGACACTCTCTAGGTCTCTCAAGAACTTTGGAATTGATAGTGTGACATGGGGGACACTGGCATAGGACCGCTGAGCATGGCGTGCCCACATCAGAGAAAGTGCTGTGCTCTATGAGCAAAGCAAAATTAAAACAGCTCAAAGGAAACGCACGATTCACAAATTTAGAGAAACCACCCCAAATGTTCACACGGGCTATTTGCGCCTGACCTGTGGTAGAGCATTCGGAGCTTATATTGGTCTGATCAGCCACAGCTGGACATACTGAAACTCAACTCTAGCATAGAGATGTCATTTTGGTCCTCTTCGAGAACGAAGGACAACCAACTTTACAGTTAAGAAAAATGAGGCAGACAAGTTCAGTGACTCACCCAAGGTCACACAGCCAATGTCTTCAAATCCCTAGCTGCCTTTATAGCTCAGCCCAAGCTATATCTCCTAAGGGAAGCCTTTCCTAAACTTCCTTTCTTCCTCTTCTCAGATTGTTAATGATCACCTCTCCCAAATGATCTCATATTAACTTTTCTGGGAGACAGAGTGATTGGCAGGTAGATTACTGGACTGTGAGTCAAAAAGACCAGATTTCAAATCCCAGCTTTGCCACTTACTAGCTGTGTGACCACAGGCAGTTTATCTAACCTCTCTGAGTCTCAGTTTCCTCATCTGTAAAAATGGGAATAATAATACCTAAAGTGCCTACCTCACAATGTTGTTGTGAGACTCAGATGAGCTAATGTGTATAAAAATCATTTCCAAACTTTAATATATCACCAAAATGTTTACCCCAGTAGACTCCATCAAATTATCATTTATTAAACATTCTAAAATGTTTACTAAAATTCTACAGGCATGAGGGAGACCCAAAATAAAACCAATCAATGTACAAATATTTCTTAAGAACCTACTATGTGGGAGGCAGCTAGGTGGCGCAGTGGATAGAGCACTGGCCCTGAAGTCAGGAGGACCTGAGTTCAAATTTGGCCTCAGACCAAACACTTGACACTTACTAGCTGTGTGACCCTGGGCAAGTCACTTAACCCCAATTGCCTAAAGAAAAAAAAAGAACCTACTATGTGCCAGGCAATCTACATTGGCAACGCCAAGACAAAGAACTAAATGGTCCCTGCTCTAAGCTCCCTAAGAGAAGTTTGAACCCCAGTGTCTGGTGTGCCTGGCACATGGTAGAATGTTTTAAAAAGTCCTTGTTGAATAGGACTGGACTGGACTGGACTGTTTGGAAGACCTGTCCTGTCAATGTTGTCCTAGTTCCTTCTCCTTGGGTTTTCCTTGGTTTGGTTTGGTTTGTTTTTGCCGGGGTTGAGGGGGATGGTGGCAGAGATCAGGGATCCTTTAAGTTCCCAGTCTCATTTCCCAGCTTTCTTTGGTTTTAGGCAAAGATGAACAGCTCAAATTTAGGGTTCATTCCCTCTCTGCCTATGTGTCTATATCACCCATCTTTCCCCTTCCTTGCAGGATGAGCTAAAGACTAAGAATCCTCAGCCATCTCCTCAAAGGCCAGCAGTGGGAGCTGTTGGCTAAACTCCGGGCCAGCAGTGGGCAGTGTCCAGCTGCAAGCCCAGGCAGGCACTGGCTCCAAAGGGCCTGACACACCCAAGCATCCCCGGGAGAGAGCCGAAAGGAGGAGAGGGCTTACGTCACAGCAGACGCCACCAAGGCACCTTCATGCCGGATCTGCTCATCCTTCAGGTGCCTTGGTCCCTGCTACACTTTCTATACAAGAAGGAAACTGGATGATGTGTATGTTAGCCCCAGGCTGCCTCCAACAGGCTTAAAGATGTGGGGATTCTGCTCAAGAGCCGGTTGGCAATCTTTGCTTGCTACAATAATAGACACCATTTGGATTACAGTTTTTAAATGGACATTAATTATGGCAAATATTTCACAGTATGAATTATTACACAAGAGTCAACATTGTTGTTGTTCAGTCATTTCAGTAATGTCCAACTCTTCATGACCCCATTTGGGGTTTTCTTGGCAAAGATGTGGAGTGTTTTGCCATTTCCTTCTCCAGCTCATTTTACAGATAAGGAAACTGAGGCAAACAGTGTTAAGTGACTAGCCCAGGGTCACACAGCTAGTAAATGTCTGAGGCCAGATTTGAATTCACAAAGATGAGTCTTCTTGACTCCAGGCCTGTACTCTACCCACTGGATATTTCCTATTTTTCAACAAGCAGCTCTCTGGGTCTTCTTGTCCAGTGACTCCTCTCTTCCTCCCAGCGGGTTTGGAGAACTTTCCCCAGGAGGACAATAAAGGAACCAATTCCTCCTCTTAGCATGGTGGAGAGACTAAGGCACAGGGGAAAGAAGATTATATTTGGAGTCAGAAGACATAGGGTTAAATCCTAGCTCAGTCTCTAACTTCCTGAATGACCTTGGGCAAATCACTTCACTGGGTTTCCTCATCTGTAAAATGACAGGGTTGGATTAGGTGACCTCTAAATTCACATCCGTCTCTAACCCTCTCATCCAGGGACTCTTGTTTGCTCATATGTGAATCCCCAGGGCTTAGCACAGTGCTGGGCACATAGTAAGCGCTTTACAAATACTTTCATTCATTCATCCTATGATCCTATTGTGTATGAGTATCAGTATGCCTGGTAGTTGTGTTGTATGAGGCATGCATGAGTATCGGCGTGTACGTCTCAGGATTGACCTGCAAGTGCCTGGGTGCAATTATGTAGCCTTTCTTTGGACCATAGGATCATCTATTTAGAACTGGAGAGGACCTTAGGGCCACCAAGGCAAATATTCTCATTTTACAGATAAGGAAACTGAGACCTAGAAAAGAGCAGGATATGAACCCTGGTGCTGCCCTCCCTGCCTCCAAGACTGGAGGTCGGAAGTATCAGTCATCTGGCATTTGCCATTTCACTGGGTGAGTGGAAGAGGATGGGGGCTCAGGAGAAGGCATGGGAATGGATGGAGTCAGGAAGAGAGAGAGAGCAAAGCTGCAGCTCCTGCAGAAAACAGAGGGAGGGAGAGAAAGGGCACGGCCAGGATGTGAGCATACGGCATGTAGGAGGCATCTGATCCATGTGCACAAGGGTCACCCAAATTCTGCACATTCCCCACTCAGGAATCCAGGGAAATCAGAGTGTCAACACATCACCTTTTATCGTTTTAGTCTAAGTGATTCAAAGGAGCTGGGAAGTGACTTATCTTCATCCACCCCCACCCCCAGGTGTGACTGGAGCTCACCCTTGCTTATAGAAGACACTGACGGCTCTGCCTCTGTCCTTTGATGTCCCACGGAGCAATAACTAATGGGTTTCAGGGGCTCTACTTCTGAATGAATATTTTATTGCTTCTTTCTTCTCACCCTCCCTTCTCTTTCCTCGGCCACGAGATCTGTTCATCTTCCTCCTCTTCCTCCTCCTCTTTCCTTCCTTCCTTTCTCTATCCCTTGGTTTCTACCTATCTGCCCACAAACATATCCAGGTCTCCCAATTAAAAATAAAAAAGCTTTCTCTTGACCCATCTACACCATTTGGAATAATGATAATGACTAATCATAGAGGCAGGTAGGCGGCACAGTGGATGGAGTGTTGGGTCTGGAGTTAGGAAGACTTGAGTTCAAATCTGGCCTCGGGCAGATGGGTTGCAGAAGGGAAGACTCGGAAGGAAGGGGGATGTATGTCCCTGGGCAAATCACTTAGTTATTGTTTGCCTCAGTTTCTTCATCTGTAAAATAGGGATAATAATAGCACCTACCTCCCAAAGTTGTTGTGAAAATTGAAAGAGGTAATAAGCATAAAGTGCTTAGTACCATGCCTGGCAGATAGTAAAAGCTATATAAATACTAGATATTGTTATAGTACTCAGCAATTTCCATGTATTATTTCATTTGATCCTTGAATAATCCTTTGAGGCAGGTGATGTAATTTTTCCCATTTTACAGATGAAGAAATTGAAGCTGAGAGAGGGGAAGTGACTGGGTCACAGTCACATAATTAGTAAATGCATTGTCTCTGAAGTCAGAGGGCTTAGGCTCAAATTCCATCTCTAGCACTTAAGTGCCTGAGTTACCTTGGGAACCCAGCCTCCCTTGGCCTTTGTTTCCACATCAGTAAAATATGGGGGGTTCAGGAGATGGTCTATGAGGTCCCTTCCAATGGTAAATGCAGGATCTTCTGGTCCTACATGTCTGAGGTAGTATTCAAACCCAGGACTTTCTGACTTAAATCTATCCACATTCCTCTTCCCATTGCTAAATTTCTGAGGGAAAGCCCGACTTTCACTGCCTCCTCATTCTTGTAATCCAGCTTCTATCCCACTGTCAATGAAGACCACTCCCTCCACAGTTACCAAAGACCTTCTCACCACCACATCCAATGGCCTTTTCCCTATTCTTCTCTTCTTCTGCCCCTCTGCTGCTTTCACAAGACTAGACCACTAGCTCTACCCTCCCTTGGCTTCAGAGACACCACAGTCAGTTGCTTTTCCCCCTACTATTCTAGCATCATCTTCTCTATCTCCTTCACTGACTCCTAATCCTTTTCCTGGTTCCCCACATAGGATTTCCCCAAGGGTTTGCCCTTGGCTCCCCTTCTCTCTTCATTCTTCCTCCCTTGGAAAAATAATTCACTCCCTTCTCCACCTCCCTCAACTTCCCTGTGGATGAGTGACCAGCTGTGACCTCTCCTCTGAGCTCCAGACCCATATGTCCCACTGCATTCAGAATATCCACCCCCCACCTCAACAGGTCCAGAAGCTGAGCTTATCTTTCCTCCTAAATATGTTCCTCCTTCACTATTTCTGGTTTTTGTTTTGTTTTGTTTTGTTTTGTTTTGTTCTTGGTGAGGCAATTGGGATTAAATGACTTGCCCAGGATCACACAGCTAGTAAGTATGTCAAGTGTCTGAGGTCAAATTTGAACTCAGATCTTCCTGACTCCAAGACTGGAGCTCTATCCACTGAGTCACCTAGCTGCCCCAAATCCTTCGCTATTTCTGTCCATGGTACTGCCATTCCCCCGACTCCCATGTTCATTCACAACTTTGGGGTTAGTTCCAACTACTATCCCAAACACACCATATGCTTTCTTACCCCACTGCCATCTTTTACAGCCCAATGCCTCCTCCTTACCACCTTCCTTGATCTCCTCTTAGAAATAGCCATATCCCCATTCTGCTCACCCACAGCCATCTGTCCAGTATCAGCCTAGGCTCAGCCACCAGGACAAGGGCCATGCCTTCCCTCTCATTCTGGAGGGGATGTGAAGAAGCTGAACCCATGGAGCTGGTTCTATTTTGGGCTCCAGGAAATCTTGGAGGGGAAAAGAGGAAGAGCCAACTCATCTCCTAGAAAGGAGAAGGTAAGTGAATGAGAAAAATCAAGGAAATAGGTATTCAGGTTCGTACGTGTGTCTGTAAGTAGTAGTTCTAGTGGGCAAAGGAGAGCAGGGAGAAATAAGCATGGAAAAGTGGATTGGACTCAGATCATGGAGGGCCTTGAATGTCAAGATAAGGATATGATATTTTCTTCCCTAAGCAAAGGGGAATCACTGAATTTTTTTGTCTGACCAATGTTACTTTGGTAGCTGTGAGAAGGATGGGTTGCAGAAGGGAAGACTTGGAAGGAAGGGGGATCAGTCCAAGGAAATAGTCTCATGGTTGTCATTTGAGTGGAGAGCTGGGAAAAGTTGGAAGAGCTATCTTGGAAGCAGAACAGGATGTGGCAATCATTTAGTTATAGAGGGCAAAAGAGGGGGAAGCATCAAAGATGTCTCCAGGTTTCAAGCCCAGGGGACTGGGAAAATGGTAGTGCTATCCATAGACACAGGGAACTCCAAAGGACAAAAGATTTCGAGGGAAAGAAGACTAGTTCAGACTGGGCTATATTGAGTTTAAAGTGCTGGTAGGTCATGCAGATAGGAATGCCTAGCAAAAGTTGGAGATCTAGGGCCAGAATTCAGCTTGTGACTGAATGTGAAGATTTGAGAGTCATCCCAGTAGATGGTAATTGAACCCATGGAAGACCATAGGATCCTAGAGTTAGATCTAGAAGGGACCTTGGTAGCCAGGTAGTCCAAACCCCTCATTTTATACATGAAGAAACTGAGGCTGAGGGCTTAAGTGTCTTGTCTAGGGTCATTTGGCTAGACAGTGACAAGGAGCTGAATACAAATCTTCCTACTCCCAGTCTAGTCATCCTGGGTCACTGAAATGGAGGGTGAAAAGGAAAGTGTATCTCGGACAGAACCATGGGGCATGGGAGAATTCACAGTTAAGGGAGGAAGAAGAACCAGAGAAAGTAACCAAGAAAGTAGGGCCAGACAGCTAGATCACTAAGAGATCAGCATCTCTGCACACCAGGCAGGTTAGATATGATGTCAAGTTAACCAGAACTGAACTGGGTTCATCCTACTGAGCAACCCCTTCAGAGTGCTCCCCTTGGAAGATACATCACTGATTCCCAGTCCCTTGCAGCAAGAAGCAATGAGCAAGGGGTCCTCGTTACTCTATGACTTCTGACCTGACCTAGGAAAATGATTCTGTGACCACTTCCTGCTGGTTGGTTGTTGCCCTTTGTTCCTGCAGATGACCAAAATGACATCACCACGTCCAAGTCAAGGTGCAGTGTGTCCAACTCTGGCTGATCAGATCAATACGCTCTCAGAATGCTCTACCATGGGTTGAGCACAAACAGTCCACATGAACACTTAGAGCGGAGATGGCTCGAAATTTGTACATCTAACATTTCTTTTGAGCTCCTGCAATTCTGCTTTGCTCATAGAGCATGGTGCCTTCTGTGATGTGGGCACACCACGCTTGGTGCTCCTGTGTCAATGTCTTCCATGTCTCACAATCAATTCCAAAGCTTCAGAAAGACCTTCAGAGTGCCCTTGTATCCTTCTTCTGACCACTTCCTGATTCACCAAATTCAGACCCAATAACTTTGGACTGTTTCTAACATTTAAATAGACATTGAGAAGTTGCCCAAGACCCCAGAGGCCTCCTCCTCCAAGAGAGGAAGTAGGGTTTGGTGGTCAAACTGCTGGCATTGGAGGAAGACATCCTACTTCTGGTCACTTACTAGCCATGTGACCCTGAGCCAATCACAACCTCTCTGGAATTCAAGTGTCCACATCTTTGAAAGTAAATGTTTGGACCCCCTGACCTCTGAGGACCTTCCAGCTCTAGGTTTATGAGCCAATCATCAGCCTTTTCCAAAGACTAAAACATATATGGCCTGGAATGGCTCCCTTCAAGGGGACCAAATTGGTGGAAGAGGGAAGGAATGTTTGAAGTTCTGGTCTGTTGTGTTTTGTTTTGTCATATGACTTTAAAGACCCTTCTTTTATGTGTGTGTGTGTATTTGTTTATGTCATAGAATCACAGATTTTGAGCTAGAACGGATATTCTTAGAGGACATCTATCCCTACCTTTGCTGTGCCATGATGGAGCATTTCTTGGGGGTTTCAAGCTCCTGCTATTGAAACTCCCTCTCTGATGCCTTCAGTAACTTATGGGGCTCAGAAAGATAGGGCAGCTGGTGGTCCCATGGATGGAGCACTGGGCTTGGAATCAGGAAGATCCCTCTTTCCCAGTTCAAATCTGGCCTCAGACACTCACTAGCTGTGTGACCCTGGGCAAGCCACTTAACATTGTGTGCCTCAGTTCCCTCACCTGTAAAATGAGCTGGAGAAGCATATAACAAACCACTTCAGTATCTTTGCCAAGAAAACCCCAAATGGGGTTACAAAGAATCAGGCGCGACTGAAACGATTCAACAGTAAAACAACAGAAAGTTTAGGGCCAAGAGGTTAAGTGATTGGTCCACGGTCACTCAACTAATTTGTGTCAGATGTAGAACGTGAGCTTGCCCTCGACCCACGACCCTTTCCCTTCATTTTAGAGGTGAAGGAACTAAGGTCCAGATAGGTTTGGAGAACTGCCAAGGTCACAAAGCTCCTAAGTGTCAGATCGAGCCCGGAACCTTGTTCCTCTGACTCCAAAGCAGAGGCTCTTTATGTGTACCTGGCATGTTGGTGAGCCGTGCGATCGAACGTGTGCGTATTTGTGTCTGGGTCCATATGTGCATGTGAGCACACAGGCAGGTGTGTGCACGTGAGTGTATCGGTGGAGGTGAAGTGCTGGCAGCGCGGAGCCCTAGCCTTCGGGCCGCCACGTGGCTGAGTCCCAGCAGGGGACGTTCCCAGCCCGTCCAGAGCAGGAGCGGGTCAGGGAGGAGCAGCGCGACTCACACCCCCACCCCCCCCCCCCCCCCCCCTCCACCCCCGGACTGGCCCGTTCTTCCCCCGCGCGAGACCCGGCCGGGAGTAGAGAGCAGGGGCGATAGCGGAGGAGGAGAGCGCAGGCCAGCCCGGCTCAGCCCAGCCCCGCGCAGCGCGCAGCCCAGCGCGCACTCCCGCGCAGCGCGCAGCCCAGCGCAGAAGGAAGCAGCCGGAACCCAGTGCCACGGAGGCGGCCACGGCGCGGAGCCGGGCGAGCGCCCGGTGCCGCGGGCGAGGCCGGACCCTGCCCCTGCCCCTGCCCCTACCCCGCCCCGCCCCGCCCCGCCCCGCCCCGCCCGCCAGCCCTCCTGCCCGCGCCTCCCCGGGAGCGGCCCCGGCAGCAGCGGGCAGCCGGGGAACGAGTGAGCGCGGAACCAGGAGGCTTGGAAAGGAGCTGCGCTAGCCGGAGCCGGAGCCGGAGCCGGAGCCGGAGCCGGAGAAAAGAGGGGGCGACGGGCGGAGAGCGAGCCAGCCGAGCGAGCAGGTGAGGAGCGAGCGCTTGGCTTGGGGCTGACCCCCAGCGGGCGAGCCCGGGGCAGGGGACCGAGGGGCCAGGGGCCAGGGCCAGCCTCAGTCCCGCGCCGCTTGCCGGCCCAGGGGCGTCCAACTTTCTTACCCCCGGCCAGGCGGCAGAGACTCGTTCTTTGCCCGGGAGCTGCCGACGCTGCCCTTTCTCACAGCCCCAGGGCGGCTGCCACTGCTGCCGTCGCCGCTACTACGGGCGGCCCCGCTGGGACAGAGGGAGCCCTGAGCCCCTGCCGCCAGTCCCTTCTCCTGTCGCACCCCTCCGGGGCTCCCCAGCTCCCCCCCCCCCCCAGAGGTTTCCCTGAGAGACCCCCCCCCCCCGGAGCCTCCCTCTGCGTTCCCACGACCCCTTATCTTGGACTTCCCCCCCCCCCCACAGTAGGGAAAGCAGGGACGCAGCTAGCCAGAGCTCGGAGGGATCCCTGATTTCCACCCCTCGCCCCTGCCCCAACCTTCCCGGTGCTCAGAAAACATCTCCGGGCAATAGTGTCCTCGTCTCTCCCCCGCCCCCCGGCCTCAGTCCTAGTCCCCTGGCAGAAGCTTCCTTTCGTCACTGTGGCGATGTCGGGGGCCAGTGGAAGAAAGGGGAGTAGAAGCTCTGCTTAGAATTTCCGAGGGTCCCCCCCCCGCCATTGTGGGCTTTATTTTTCTTCTGGGGTTCGAGGGAGACTCGGACTCCGAGGTTTGTGGGACGGAACAGCCCCCAAGGTCAGAGCAGCCTCGGCTGGGGGGGGGGGGTGGAGGGAACGGCTGGGGGAGGGGGCTCCTAGGGACTGGGGGTTCTCAGGTTTGACAGGAGGGGGAGGACATTAGCTGACCTCCAAGAGAGGCTTGGAGTGGGAGGAAAGGTCCCCTCTTCTTTGGGAGCAGGTGTCTTCTCCGCTTTCTGTCCGATTACTGTTTTCTCTGGTGTGTGTGTGTGTGTGTGTGTGTGTGTGTGTGTGTGTGTGTGTGTG
>NW_020954595.1:276192-347629 GCF_900497805.2 Vombatus ursinus | reverse complement strand
GTGTGTGTGTGTGTGTGTGTGTGTGTGTGTGTGTGTGTGTGTGTGTGTGTGTGAGTGTGTGTATAGGGGGGTGGAAGGGGGAAATCTCGCTTCCTTTGGATACCTTTCAAACGGCATTTCGTTGTGCACCTACTATGTGCAAAGCCCTTTGGTCGTGTACCATAGTGCTCGTACTGGAAGAGATCTCTATTACCTATGCTGGAGGGGGCGGGGGTTAGAGATGGCTCTGGGCTCTGTGTTTTCTCTGTTAATGGAGGTATGGCGCGGGGGGTAAGGGGGGGGCGGGGATCTCGCCGTCTGTGGAGATGTTTCTGTGTGTCTTTGGAGGCCCATGGAGTCCCGGGACCAGTGGGTTAGCTTGGGACAGGGACCAGGGACTGAGAACGCGGCTGAGAGGGGCGATTTCTCTCAGACCCTCCCTCCCCCCCTCCCATGATATGTCCTGGGAGGGAATCCCTGCGTGGAAAACTGAGGCGGGAGGTTGCTTGCCTCTCAATTAATGGGATGGGACGGCAGAGAGTGTCGGGGCCGGTTAGGCAGCCTCGAACAGCGCCCTGAGTCCCCAGGCCCAGGTTCCCTCCCGTGCCCCGAGGCATCCCCTTCCCCACGTGCTTTTCTCTCTGAGGCTTTGGGCAGAAACCTCTCTGGGGATCCTCCGAGAGGCTCCGGAGAAAGAGGTGCACGGAAACCCGGCTGCCTCGCTGGGCAGTTTGAGGCTGCCAGACCTGCCGGCTTCGCCTGGGCTGTGCGCTTTAGCCAGCCGGCGCCGGAGGTGGCTTCTCCAGGCAACGACTCCCTGGGAGCGGGCACTGGCCACACAGCTGACCCGCCCCGGGGCTATGGGCTGGACCCTTCTGGGCTAGCCACACCTCCAAGTTTACCCCTGGCAGGACGTAAAGAAGGGAGCCCAGGCCTGCCTGGGAGTTTCTTGGGGCAGGGCTTTAGAAACCCCAAACCGGCTTATTCCAGGCTCTACCCAGATCATTGGATTCTGGCCCCAGAAGGAAAAGGGAACTCCGAGGTCTCCCAGTCTAATCCACTCACTTTACAGATAAAAATGCTAGGGCCCGAGGAAATAGAATAATTTCCCCAGCAAAGTACATGTTTGCACACAGAAGGCACTTAATAAATGCATTAATATAAAATCTGAAAACATAATTGAGAAACAACTCCATAGAACATTCACCTCTCGTCCAGTACCTTTGAATAAAACTGTCTACTTAGCCATCCTTACAATCAGCCTAGCTTAGAACTGTTTTTAGATAAGAATAATAGCTAACATTTATGACGTGTGAAATGCTATTTATTTCTCATTTGATCCCCACAACAATCCTATCATGTAGATGCTATCAGTGTCACCATTTTACAGATGAGGAAACTGAGGCTGAGGGAGGTTAAGTGACTTTGCCCAAGTCACACAGTTAAGTGCCTGAGGCAGGATTTGAACTCAAGTCTTACTGACTCAATGGCCAGTTCTCTGTCCACTGTTAGCATAAAACAGCCCCAGGGATACCAGCAATTCTCTGAGAGGCACCAAGCTTATAAAAAATTGGGAGGTGCAATAACTGGTCTCTGGTTCTCTCTCTGCCACTCACCTCTCTGGGCCTCAGTTTCCCCTTTTGTAAAGTAAGGGGCATAGACTAGATAACCTCAATGGTCTCTGAATTCAGACTGTCTAATCAAAGAACCCACAAAATATGCAGATTATTGTTATGACTGTTGTTGGTATAGTTATTGTTAGCTGAAGAGAAGGACCTTTAAGTAGGCTGTCCAGGGCCAGTCCTATATCTCGACAAAGTGTATAGCTGTCTCAGAGAAATAAATACCAGTACTGACACCAAGAGATGCCAGGAAAGCCTCCCTATCTCACCACCAGCCCGCCAAAGTGCCTGAAGCTCTGCCCTTGGCATGGTGTGCCTTTGTTTAAGTCTTCCTCTCCGGAAGGCAGCTACTGAAATACATTCATGTCGCCCAGAAGGGGGTGACACATTTGTCTCTTGTCTTCATTACTGTGTCCTCCTCCTCCTCTTCGGCTCTTGCATCTCGGAATTCTTAGCCCCGGGAGATCAAGTGCGATTCTGTTGTTTACAGGTTAGAGAAACTGGGGGCCAGAGAGGGCCTTAGCCCCAGAAGGGACCAGATTCCATGGCCTCTTCCAGAGGATCCAGGAAGCAGGCCTTGAGTGCTATGTCCACTTTGGAAAGATATATTTTAGGAAGAACACAGATGAACCAGAGCAGGCCAGGGGAGGCTCCCTGGATGCTGAGAGGACTGGAAATCATGCAGAACAAGGAGCTGGTGAAGGAATCAGGCAGATGTAGCTTGGAGAAGGGAAGACTGGGGGGGGGGCATGATGGCTGTCTTCAAGTGGGCTATCATGGAGAGGGGGAATTAAGCCTGTTCTGCTTGACCCCAGAGGGCAGAACCAGGAGCCAGGAGCAGAAGTGGAAAAGAGGCAGATTTCAGCTAGGAAAAACTTCCTAATCATTAGAGCTTTCCAAAAGGGGAATGAGGTGCTTTGAGAAATAATAAGTTGCTTATCACTAGCAGTCTTCAAATAATGGCTGGGCTTGTCAAGGAATATTGTGTAGACTGTGCCTGCTCAGTATGAATTGGGCCAGATGAGTGAGGATCCATCCAACTCTAATAACAAAAATTATTACTGTAAATAATAGCTAACAATCTTATGGCATTTGATTTACAAAGCACTATTCACACAGCCCCGTGAAATAAGTTGGGACACAGAGGCCAGACTTGCTCAGGGTATCGTTGTCAATCAAGTTGGGAATGAGGATTTTTGGAGAGGGGAGAAGGCAGGTCCAGAGCCTGAAGGAGCTGAGAATATAGCTGGGGGGATGAGAGGGAGAAATGGGAAGGGAGGCCCCCAGTGAGAGGGCCCAGGGATTTGGGGACTCAGAGACTTTGCTGGAATATGAGGTATCAAGAAATAGGAATCTGATTGTGTCTTTTCTAAGTAGAGATAAGCATTTTCCTTTGGGTGGAAGGAAATAGATCTCCTCAGATTATTCCCAGACCAGAGTGGAAACCAGACTTTTATTTGTCCTGTGGAAACAGACTGCATTGGACACACTGATAAAGGGAAGATGGTGACTGATGCAGTTTTCAACAAAAACTAGTCTGGATAGGTGATCGTGTGCCTTATCTTTAAGGAATCGTAGACACCCCAGGGACTCATCGTGTAGAGGCTAAAGATTTAGGATGCTGGAGTGTTATATAATATATTATTATGAAATTCATTTCTCCATTAAGAATCCAACTTTGAAAAATTGGGTGGTTCTGTAGTTCTTATGGAACTTGGAGGCTTCATTATAATATATTACTGTCAATCGATCAGTCAATCAACAAGCATGTTACAAACACTATGTGCCAGACCTTGTTCTAAGCTCTGAAGATACAAAGGCTTTTGCCTTTGTTAAATGATCTCTGACCTCAAAGAGCTTACATTCTATCAGAATGTATGTACAACATGTACATATGTGGGTGCTGTGCGTACAACATAAGATACCAGGTGATGGATGGGGGCACCAGCAGCTAGGGGCTTCATGCAGAAGATACTGCTTGAGCTGTATCTCGGAGGAAGAGAGGGATTTTAAGAATGCATTCCAGGCTTGGGGACCAGCCTGTGCAAAGGCATGGAAATTGGAAATAGGCATGTAATGAGAAACGCTAAGAAGTCTGGTTTAGCTGGAATGCCGTGTGTGTGAGGGGGAAGAGAGGGTAATAAGAATGACGAGGGAGTTTGGGGTCAGAGAAGCTTAGGCAGAGGGGTGTGCCTCCATTAGCCAAGGGAGTGCTGAGAGGCATATGTGGGTAATGGAAGAAAGAAAAAAAGCTCGAGGCTAGGAGTCAGGAGACCTGGGTTCTTGTCCCAGGTCTGGAAAACACTCACTTTGTAACCTCAAATTACTTGACCTCTCTGGGCCTCTAGAAAATAAAGGGATTGGGCCAGATGGCTCCTGAGGTCCATGTCAGTTCTAATGTTCATTGACTTCTGGGTAATAATGCAAGGCAGTGTATGATTAGTGGGTCAGGCACCAAGGAATCCAAAGATGATCAGTGTGAGTGACTGGGGAGGCTTTGAGGAGGCAGCAGGACTTGACCTGGACCTTGAAGGATGGGTGGGCTTAGGGTAAGGTGAAGAGGAGAGGACTCTGGAAACATGACTTTGAACATGCCTTTACCTCCCACTCCTGCCCCTTCCCTGACTCTACCAGGAATCCTCCAGCCTCTCACCTTCCCATTACTTTCAGATTGGTCTCCCCACTCTTTTGACGGTCCAAACAATGTCTAACTCCTTTTAGATAACACCAGTAACTCTCAACAAATTCTAGCAGAATTATGAAGCAAATGTTTTGTGTGCACTTGGGGTGGGGAGGGGAACAGAAGTGATCACCAAGACCTATCCTAGGTTCCCTAAGAACAAGTCACACAAAACTAGCCATCTTCTTCGGCTGGGTTATTAGACTAGTGCCACAGATATCATGTATGTGGATTTGGCAATAATAATAATAACATTTATGTGGTACTTTAAGCTTTGCAAAGTGGTTTCAATATATTGTGTTATGCAATCCTCCCAACAACCTTTCCAGGTAGGTGCTATTATCAGTCATAAAGGGTTTATTAAACAACTACTGTGTGGCTGGCACATTTTTATCCCCATTTTACAGAAAAGAAACTAGGAGTAGGAGAGGTTAAGGAACTTCCCTACAAGCACATAGCTCTTAAGTGGCTGAGGCAATATTCGAACTCAGGTCCTCCTAACTCTGTCTGTGACTCTCTTTGGCAAAGTGTTTCTTTATATCCTTTTGAACAAAATGAAGCAATCTAGCCTGAATCCCAAGTGGCCAAGCAGGCGGTATGGAAAGAACACTAGATTTGGAGTCTGCTGACCTGGGCTCAGATCCCAGGTCTGCCACTTCAGAGGCAGTGATGGTCTCTGGGGATCTGGGCAAAATAGTTAATCTCTCTGGGCCTCAGTTTCCCCATCTGTAAAATAAAGTGGTTGGGTTAGATATCTAAGGTTCCCTCTAGTTCTAAGGCTTGTGCAATTTACATTTACCCAAAGACTATTGACTGAATGGATCAATGTCAACCTGCAAGGACTTTTGTAGTGGGAGGCCACAGGGCTTTTGTCCTCAAATGTGAACTGGTAATATTTTTAGCATTTGCATAGATGAAGGCATGTTTATCAGGCTTGCAGGTGACACAAAGAGGGAGGAATAACAAATACATTAAATGACCAAAATCAATCTCATTCAACAAGCATTTATTATCTACTCTATACAAGGTACAATGCAAAATACAAAAACAGCATTTTAAAATGGCCACCTTCAAGGAATCTACCTTCTACTGGCAGATAATAATATTAATAATAATTGTTGTAATCACTTTGAGATTCCCAAAGCACTTTATGATAATTATCTCATTTGATCCTCACAACAACCTGGGAAGATAGGTGGTTTTATTATCCCCACTTTACAGGAGGGGAGATCAAGGCAGAGGTTAAGTGATATGCCCAGGGTCACACGGCTAATGTATCAGAATTCCAATAGCCTGCACTCTGTCTGCTACACCTTGCTGCCCATGCTTTAGGAAAATTATTTTGGTAGCCGTGTGGATGATTGAGTCTGAGAATGGAAAGTCTAGATTCAGGGAACCCAATTAGGAGCCTCTTGCAATAGTCTATAGGTGAGAGGTGATGTGTGAATGGAGAAAAGGGGACAGTGCAGGAGTTATGTTTTACAAGGGTTGGCAAGGTTTTAGGTGGCTTGATCTGCTCAGCAAAAATTTAAATTGGGACAGATTGTAAGCATTTAAGTGAAAAAGAAGGAGAAAACCCAAATATGAGGTTTGTGGCATCTGGCTTGGCCGGCTTCCCTGGGATTTTCGCTAGCCCACAAACTCAGTGTTGGCCAACAGAGTGATCTGCTTACTCCAAACCCTTCTGCCAGCTGAGGCTCCGAGAACAGCAGGAATCGGCTGTCCGGAATGGGGAAAGGATCAGCCAGCTCCCTCCCTGTCCTCTGTCCCGGTCAAATGACATCTGAAGCATTGTGCTCAATTCCCGGCACCACATTTTTCTAGGGTCATTGACAAACTCGTGTCATAAGAGTAGGGTGACCGATATGGTGGAGCAATCTGAAGTCTTTGTCATCTGAGCCAGGGTCTCAGGGGCTGGAGATGGTCTGGTCAGGAGAAGAGAAGACAGGGGGAT
This sequence comes from Vombatus ursinus, assembly GCF_900497805.2. Taxonomy (NCBI): domain Eukaryota; kingdom Metazoa; phylum Chordata; class Mammalia; order Diprotodontia; family Vombatidae; genus Vombatus; species Vombatus ursinus. The sequence goes on along the minus strand of NW_020954595.1, from coordinate 341,394 downwards.
GACAATTTAGCACTTCTGGGGCTCTGAGTCCAACCCCTCTTATTGGATAGATGAGGAAACTGAGACCCTGAGAGAGGGTGTGACTTGTTTGGAATGACAGGTGGCAGAGGCAGGATCCAGGCCCAGCTTGTCTGGCTATGGACCCAGGGCTCCTTCCACTACACCACACTGCCTCTTGGACAAGATCACTGTCTTCAAATGGCTGTGGAGCCTCATTCATTAAGCACCTACTATGTGCCAGCCATTGTGCTTCAGACTGGTCATACAAAGACAAAAACAACACACCCCTGCCCTCAAAGAGTTTCCATTCCCTGAGGGGAAGAATGCTTGCATTTGTCCTTACACTTCTTTTTGTTGTCATCCTGTGCTAACTTATAGAAATTATTGCAGAGTCTAAGGGAGATTCATTCGCTACTCAAGAATCTCAGGCTCTCCAACTTGAGTTAGTGTTTGAACTAGCACAGTGCCCTGTACACAGTAGGCAAAAAAATAAACATTTGTTGAATGAATGATTGAGAAAGCCAGAGGGTATGGGTGGAGGAAACGCACAAGGACAGGAAATTAATTTGGGGATAGATTTCGGGCAAGGAATTTGTATCCATTGGACCTGGGTTCAAATTCTGACTGCCACTTGCTATCTTTGTGATCTTGGATGAGTCACAACTTGAATGAGTCTCAGTTTCCTCATATGTAAAATAAGGGATTGGATTGGATGGCCTTCCAGTTCTAGAGCCATCCAGAGAGGGCTGACGCAAGGAAACGAAGGGGATAGGGATTTCCCTGGCCAGCGAAGCTCATCTATGGCTAGACCTTGTTGAGGTTTGGATCTGACACCTGTCCTCTAGACGGTCCTGAAATCTATGTGTTGATTGTTTTGGTTTCTTGATCAAAATTCCTTTGGAAAAACCTCCTTCCTTGTCTGAGCTATATGGACTTAATGGTTGGGGGAAGGGGGTTCCCAGTTGAACTTGGCAAGGGTGAGGAAAGGGAGAATAGGGAGCCAGGCAGCCAGGAGGGAGAGGGCCGGCAGCTGTGAAGGTTGGCTCCACATTCTTCCCGGGTGATTCATTACAGGAACATTCTAACACTTTGAGAACTGTCCAGCAATGGAACAGTCAGGCTGCCTTGTGATTGCCCAATGAGGTAGTGAGCCCTCTGTCATCGGAAATGTTCAAACACTTGGCCTGGGCTTGTCAAGGATTTTGGCAAGGTAGCTTTTTGTAAGCAAAGGGGTCAGGTAAAATCACCTATGTGGTTCCTTCTGAGTCTGCCACACGGGTCTGCCCATTCCCTAGGGGATTGATCGTCCAGGGTGTGCATTAAACAAGACTTCTGGCTTCCCCAGCTACACCGAGGGGTAGAAGGAAGGAGAACGAATCCTGGTTGGTAGAGGGGGAAGAGGTATAGGAGAAAGGCTCCTGGAAGGTTAGAGCTTGCCGGCATTCTAGAGAGCTGAGCAACCTTCTCATCTCTTAGAGTAGAAAAACTGCAGCAGAAGGGATTTGTCCAAAGTCACACACAAAGGCTGCGGCCATTCATGACTCCTTTCGTACTGCCTGACTTTTAAAATGTTACCTTTTATTGATGCCTCATGGCCCAACATCTGGGTCACTTCTGCAAGGATGACTTTTCCCAGTCTCTGGAAATTTATCAGAGAAAGTCCGCTGAGCAAAATCACCACCTGCTGCGATCACGACTGACAGCATATACACCATTCTGCCCTGGTAGTCCCCCAACTTTCTGCTCAGGGGAGCAAGAGCTGCTTTCTTCACTGTTCTCTGGGGCCATTATTGGCTTTTCGGTTACTCAAAGTTCATTTTATTTTTAGTGTTTCATATCTGTTGTTGTGGTGACTGTATGTATTGGTTTTTTCATTTTTTTATTGATTTCTTTTGGTTTTACATCACTTTCATTTCCAAATATCTCCTCTCTCCCTCCCCATCCAGAGAACCAGCATCTGTAACAAAGAATAAAAAAAAGGGGGGGGAGTGGAAGCAGTTCAGCAAAAAAAAAAAACCCAACCAACTTATCAGCTGGGTCTGACGGTGTATGCAGTGTGCCATGCATCCCCCTAGTGCCCCACCTCTGAAAAGAAGGGAGGGAGGTGAACATTCTCCTCTCCTCCTCAGGGCCAGTCTGTGTGTGCTGTGCCACCTGACTTGTGCAACCTGTTGCCTTAGACTCCCTGGGTTAGTAGCTGAAGAAGAGCCCCCGGGGATGAGCGAGTTTACTGTTTGTATTCAAATAAGGATCACAGAATCATTGACTTGGAGCTGGAAAGGACTCTAGCAGTCATCCAGGACAACCCTTTCTTTGTACAGATGGAGAAACTGAGGCCCAGAGAAGTTAAAAGACTTCCCTAAGGTCACACAGCCAGTGAGTGGCCCACTTCCCATCCAGTGCCCTCTTGGGATTATGCTACATGTTCTGGTGTGGCCTTCAGTCAAAATCAAAATCTAACTGATCCAGAAGCTTCTTCCTCTCCCCAACCCTGGGCTTCCTTTTCCAAATCTGCCCTTCAAGTCTTCATTCACACTCAAGTGTCCATGACTAATGAGAGCTTCGACAGCCGAGGGGTTCTCATTTTGAGCAGTCATCAAAGTCACTATTAAAAGGAGGTGAGGGGGCAGCTAGATGGCTCAGGGGATAGAGCACTGGCCCTGAAGTCAGGAGGGCCTGAGTTCAAATCCGACCTCAGACCACACATTTGTCACTTACCAACTGTGTGACCCTGGGCAAGTCACTTAACCTCAATTTCCTAAAAAAAAAAAAAAAAAAAAAAGAGGTGAGGCTGTAGCCCAGGGTGGGCTTTGGAAGAGACTAGACTGAGCCCCCCAGATTTATCAAAGCCAGGAGAACCCATGGGAGATGGGATTAGATAACTCGGACCTCTCCAGGCCAAGGAATCTGGACTTGAGGGAGGATGGGTGTTCTTTGAAGGCAGAGACTGACTTTTGCCTTGATAGGCATCCCTAGCGATGAGCACAGTGCCTAGGAAAGGAGTTATTTAATGGACATTTATTGGCTTAGTGACTAATAGAAAGATCACTGAGTTTATAGGCTCATAGCCTAGAAGTCCAGAGAATCTCTAGCTCATTTGTCCAGCCCCTTCATTTTACATATGAGAGATCTGAAGCCCACGGTGGAGAAATGACCTGTCAAGGGTCACATGGGCGGTACAGTGTGAGAACCGAACTCAGATCCTCCAGCTTCCACCATGCTGTAGTGACTTTCCTTTTCTGGGCCTCAGTTTACTTTTCTTCAAAATGAGGGAAATTGAGGTAGGTGACCCACAGGGCCATCACCAACTCTAAAATCCCATGATCTCTTCTGCAAGGCATTAGGCTGAAAGCTGGGGGTGCAGATATAATTACAAAGCCTGACAGTCCCTGCCCTCAAAGAGCTTACATTCTAATGGGACTGATGACACAAAGGAGGCTGAAGGGAGTGGGGAGTAGGGAGAAGATGGAAGCCATGCCTGGGTGGTAGCCAAGCCTGAAGCATAGCCAGGAGAGGGAGAAACCTGGCAGGCCTGGGTCCCTCCCCAAAATGAAGGCAGACACAGACCTCTGCTAGGCTCTGCTTCTGCTCTCCCTCTCTCCTGGATATCCATCTCTCTTTACCCCTCCTTCTTGGCGGACCTCATGTCCCACCCTCTCCTACCAACAATGCTCTTCTCTGGTCCTGCTTTGGGCCCCTGGAGTGGACCAAGGCTCCCCTGCTGTCAGGATGGGAACATTTGAAAACAGCTCCAGGCTATTTCTTGAAGTTGAACAAGATACCACAGGAGAGAACAAAGAATGTGGTCAAGAAGCCAGAAGACCCTTGGAAGGTCTCAGGGCTCCAGTGTTGGACAGGTCACTGGAGGGCTGGCTGAAAGAACCTGAAAACATGCCCCATGAGTTCATATCCACATGTCATGGTGCCCAGACCTCATCTCCTGCTTCCTGACTCTCCTCCAGAGAAGAGCCAAAGACAAATTCCCCCACCCACCTCTGGGCACCTCGGCATTGTTTGCCCACTGATGGATGGTGGGCTAGGGGTTGCTGTCAAGTCGACTGCACCAGGGTTTCCCACTCCCCTCGCAGCCCCATTGGTGAAAGCAACAACTCACCTCCTGAGCTGTATCTTCCATGGCCTGGGACAAAGCAGGTCTTTGTGTCAGCTTGGAAGACCCTCCTGCTGCCCCTCTAGGCTTGTGAATAGGCTACTCTTGTACCGGGAAGAAGCATGTGGCTGGGCGGTGCTGTCTCCTTCGGAGATGGGTAGATGGGGTTGAGGAGCTAATTCAAGGTCAGAGACGGTAAGCTGTGTCCTGTCATTAGTATTACTATTAATATGATTATTATATGAGGCAGTGTGGTGCAGTGGATTGACAGCTGGCCTTGAACTTTGAAGACTTGGATTAAAGTCCTGCCCCTGACACAGACGGACTGTGTGACCCTGGGCAAGACACTTCCCTTTTCAGTGCTCTAGACAATTCTGTGCCAACCTGCACCTAGATAAACATCTGATGTTAGAGGGGGGATTCCTGGGTAGACTTACTAGCAGCCGAGGTCCTTGGCGCCCTGGCAGCCTGGCATAGGCACTTTCCTCACCTGGGAGCTCCCTATAGTAGTAAAACCACAAGCCCAGCCCTGATCCTTCTATTATTAATAACCAGCATCAATATTAGTCCTGGTCGCCTCTTCCAGGAGCCTCCAGCTGAGTCAGGAGAAGGACTCTCGTCTGATGTCATTGGTGTAAGGACATCAGCTTTCAGGAGGACCAGGGGCAACTGTCCAGATAACTGCTCCTGGGGCAGACCCTGGAAGCAAGGTCCAGAGGCCGCTCTGGAGCTGGGAAGTTTTCTACTTGTGATGGGACCTTGGGCAAGTCTCCTCTCCTTTGCCTCAATGGCCTCCTCTGTAAAAGGAGGGAGCTGGGCAGGTGATGTCTAATGGGATCTTCTGACCCCTTAGAGTATTCTGCAACCTCTCAGGTGCCATTGAGTCGAACTCAGGCCTGACCAGAAATCCCCTTGCTAACATCACCCACAGATGTTTATCCAGCCTCTGCCGAGAAGTGTCCAGGCCCGGGGAGTTCAGCCTCCCAAGGCAGCCCATTTCCAATCGTTAGATTGTCTGTAGCCTAAACCAGTCTCTGTGCTCCTGGTTCTGCTCTCCAAGGCTGCACTTGCCATCCCTGACGAAGGCAAGTCTGGGGTAAAGGTCACCAGCTGGCTGCATCCCAGACTTGGAGACAGACACAGGCCAGGCTGGAGGAAGATGGAGAAGGATGAACCGAGATTGGGAGCTCTGAGTAATCTTGGACAAAGCCCATGTGATTTAGAGCTGGAAGGGACCATAGATGCCATTGAGTGCCCCTCCCTCATTTTACAGATGAGGAAACTGAGGTCCAGAGAGGTGAAGCCACTCACCCAAGTTTACACAGATTGTAAGTGGCTAAACAGGGTGGCTAGGTGGTTCAGTGGATAAAGTACTAGAGTGGGGATCAGGAAGACCTGAATTCAAATCCAGCCTCAGAAACATCACTTAACCTCTGTCTTAGTTTCCTCAGCTGTAAATTGGGGCTAATATAGCACCTGCCTCCCATGGTTGTTGTGAGGATTAAATGAGAAAATGTTTGTAAAGTGCTTTGCTTATTAGCTTGAGCCTGGCACATAGGAGATGCTATAAACGTGCCAGCAATTATTATTATCATTATTACTACTCAATCCCCTTCTCCAGTCAGTCAGAATTCTTGGATATTCCTCACTCATACATGCTTGCTAGCATAAAAGGGTGGGCCAAGCAAGACCCTCCTCTGTGGGAGGGTCTCTAAGGGGGAGGTGATGGGCATCACACCCATCTGTGGGGAGAAATGGGAAATCCAAAGTAATTTATTTAGGTGAGAAACGGAGCATGTCAGTCTGTAATGGGAGCCCCAAGGCATGTGATCAAGTCCTGCATGGGGTCTTCCAGGGTCCAGAGAGCTGGGGAGTGAACTGGGGAAAGATTTAAGGCAGGGAGACCAGTTTGGAAGCAGTTACAAAGGTCCAGGCAAGAGGGGATGAGGACCAGCACTTGAGCAGAGAGGTATGTAGGTGCAGCAGGAGCGGGATTTGGCACCTGATTGATTCTTCTGGAGGAAGCCGGGGGAGGTGTCGAGGATGACACGGAGCATGTGAACCAGGGAGGCCACAAGGGTGGTGGTGCCCTCAGCAGAAACAGGGCAGTCCACCAGAGGGATGGGTTTGGGGCGCTTCTGAGCATGTTGAGTTTCAGATGGCTCTGGGACATCGAGCTTGAAATGTCCAGGAGGTACACAGTCAACCCGGAAGAGGCCGGGACCCAAGGTATAGGCTTTGGAGTCACCAGCATAGAGATGGCAGACAAAGTCACCAAGGGACTGAGTAGAGAGAGAAGAGGGCCCAGGACGGAGCCTTGGGGACCATCCACAGGTATTGGCCACAGTGATGTAGGTCATGATTCAGCAAAAGGAGTAGTCGGACAGGTAGGAAGAGAACCAGGGGAGAGCCCAGGCGAGAAAGAATCTCGTCAACAAAGTCAAACGCTGACAGGTCAAACAGGATTCAGATGGAGAAGAGACCTTCAGCTTAGGCAACTAAGTGATCATTGTCATTGCTGTGTCTGCAGTTTGTAGGCATAGTAGTGTGTATGTACATGGTATGTTCACACGTATGCAGTGTGTACTTATAGCATGTATGTTTGTGTACATATGGTTGTGTGTGTATTATCTTCACCGTGTGATTATGTGTGTATCTGGTAGATAAATACAGTGATTGTGTGAACATTCCAGACACAATGGGGTGTGTGCACAATTTGGGGAATAGAATACACAATTCTGTGTGTTTGTGGCCAAAAATAACCCTTTCTTGTTGTGTCTGGAAGGGAGACCCCAGTCAAGGATGGGGAAGAAGGTGTATGAGTAAAGAGGAAAGTTTTATGTGTCACCAATTAATTAAGGCTAATTAATTGTCAACAAGGCACAATGCTTGGCACCTGGGGAAAACAAAAATAAAACAGCCCCTGACCTCAAGGAGCTTCCATTCTAATGAGGGAGATAACCCGTACTCCTATAAGTTGATACAAAATAAAATACCAGTTGATTTTTGGAGGAAGGCATTAATTAGCATGTGGGAGAGATGGAGGGGCTTGGGCTGAGCTTTATTCTATGACAAAAACACTATCACAAGCCCCCATTTCTGCAGTGCTCTAAGGTTGGCAACGTGCTTTCCGCAAACAACCAAACAAGGGAGGCAGTTTGTAAATAACAATCATTCCCATTTTACAGATGATGAAGCTGAGGCTAAGAGAGGCCACATAGCCAGAAAGCGGCTCTGGTCCAGCCAGGTGTCCTGTCTCCAGGTTCAGTGCCGATTGGACTACATCACAGGGAGTCACCGGCTGCCTCCTGGGTGTGAATGCCTGACAAGAGACTCTGCTGACCAGAATGGGGCTGGCCCTTGGGTCAAATGGGTGGGTAGGCCTGAGGACCAGAGTAGTGAAGAATTGTAGGCTTGGAAGAAATTCGATTCTGAGGCCAAAGTGGGGAGCTGGAAGCCACAGCTCCCAAGCTGAGGGCCGGAGGGGTGGCCTACCTGTGGAAGCCAAGAGGAGAGAGGGAGAAAACAGGAAGTTTATAAGCAGAGAGCTGACTCACACATGTTCAGGGAATGGAGCTCAGTGGAAAACATCGGGGCAGGGCAGGAGGTGGGCTGCCGCTGGGACGGCAGCTTTGGCAAGGAAGCCCGCAGGGGTGTACCTGGGGCCCAGACGGGAAGGGACCCTGGTCTCCAGAGACGAGGAGAGGGCCTAAGGCTGGCAGAGAGAGTGGAGATGGAAAGGACTCTCCCCTCTCCTTGCCAAGGCTTCCCTTCAGCCCAGCCCTTTCTCCCCCTCCCCACCCCCACACATACATATATATACACACACACTTTCACGCCTCTGTCTGGCCACTGTCTCCCCTGCACTGGTATTTTTAGACTCTGAGATTCTCCTGTCTGTGGGCCTAGAACATGGTGTACCCTTTTACAATGATCAATATGGTATGGGGCTATTTATAGGTGCCCAGGGACCCCGGGGCCTGGCAGAAGGAGAACCTCTGGGGGCAGTCCTGGAGGGCAGAGCTGGGGGACCCCAAAGCCTGACTGAGAGAGCCCCCGGGGTGACTCAAGGGCATCAAAGGGGAACCCCAGAGCCTGAGCCTTGGGTGGTGACCTTGGAGGCCAGGGCCTGGTGGTGGGAAAGCCTCTGGAGGCAGACCTGGAGGGCAGCGATGGGGGAACTCCTATTCTCCTCCCCTAACCTCCCAGTGGTGGGAGAGTCTAGAAATAGCTCTAGAGGGCAACAGAGGGGACATCTCAGGACCTGAGCCTCTGTGGCCAGCCCTGGACAACAGCAAGGAGACTTCTGGGTGAGGACGTCAGCCTGGGCCCAAGAGGGGCCAGAGGAAAAGACGGGGGCCTCTGTGACCTCGGATGGATAGACAGGAGGAAATGGGAAGGCTGTGGAAGTGAGAGAGAAGAACGCATGGGCCATGTTGGGAGAAAGTGTACTGGGCCTTTCGGACACACTTTCCTATTCGGAGACCTTAACTGATGAGATTTGAGAGCTCGAAGGGCCTCAAAGACAATCTAGTCTTGCTCCCACGTTTTACAGATTTTTAAACTGAGGCCTACAGAATGGAAATGACCTGCCCAAGGCCACACGGGTCTTCTCTTGTCTCTCTGAGACCCTCCCAGGGTCGCCCAGGCCAGGCAGTTCCCACAGGTCAGGCTGCCCAGGGCAAAATATTTCAGAAACCCCTCCTTTGTCCCAGAGGCCAGAGGGATTTCCCTGGTGACCTCGGGGCTTCCCAATATCTCAGGCCTCAGGAGCTCCTCATTTTTTCAGCCTGCTCCTTCCCCCTCCCTCCCTTTAGGACCCAAACATCCTCTTTCAGAGCTGCCCCAGGTGTGGGGGGGTGCTAAGCAGGAGCACGCAGAGACAGAATCACGCGTTGGGAGGCAGGCTGTCCCCAGAGTCAGACGTACTGGGTTCAAATTCCAGCCCTGCCACAGACTAGCTGTGGGCCTCGGGTGAACCCGCTTCCCTCTCTGGGAATCAGTGTCCTTATCTGGAAGTCTGGTGACTTCCTGCCCATGCCCAATCCCACTAGGCTGGCTGGAGAGGAGATGCTTCTCCCCAAGTCCCCCCACCCCAGGACGGCGGCTGGGGCGGCAAGAGATCCAGGCCTTCCAACTGAATGGGAGAGAAGCCTGGTCCTGGGGTGTATCTGAGGGGATGTCAGAGCAATGGGCTGGGCCTTTTTGGTTTGTATGCCCCACTCTGGCACAATGCCTGGCCCATGGCAATCTCTTCCTACATGGTTGTGGATTGACTAATTGGTGTCAGGTAGTGGAGGGTGGCACAGTGATCAGTGTCAGCCCCAGATTAGGAGACAAGAGGCCTGCCTTCTGTGGTTACCTACTGGGCCTGCCCTGCCCCCCCATTCACCATTCATTCAGGGGGTCCTTACCAAGTACCTGGATGCCTGCCTGGCTCTGCCACTTGGGGACACAGAGGAAAACAAGATGGGCCCTGCTCCCTGACTCTCCCAGGCTAGTCAGGGTATAGGCCCCCCAGAGCCTTCTGGGAAGTCCATGGAGGTCACAGTTCTCACTGAAGCTGGAAGTGGGAGCCCAGAGAAGGGGCAGGGGGAGCCAGAGTCGTGGGGATGGGGCTAGTCTGGGCAGACTTCTTGGAGGGGGTGGAAATTGTGCTGAGCTGGGAAACAGCTCCGCAGAGTTGAAGGAATGAACGCCTCTGTACAAAAAAAAATGTTTACGCTGCCAGGCTTCTGCTGTTCCTGTGTCTCCTCTCTCACAATTTCTCCTCTTCTCCTGATTGAATCTCCTGGGGCCCAGTGGAAAGTTGTGTCCCAGCGGGGGGGGGGGGGTCGCTCAGCTCTCTGAGAGAGCCTGTGCCCTGCGGAAACTCAGGAGGGGCTGGCAGGTACAGGCTCCAAGGGGAAGGCCCAGACCAGGCTGCAGGCCTTGGCTGGACCTCAGCCCTAGAAGAGTGCCTCCCTGGGATGAATGAGGATAATAATAATAATGAGCGGCTTACGTGGAGTCTGGAGTTCTGTCTAGGCCTCACTGGCTGTGAGTGACCCCAGGGAGCTCAGCAGGGCCTGACTCAAGTCCCCTGGCCTATGCAGAAGGACCAGCTGGAGCCAGAGATTCAAGGTGGCCGAATCTGGTGTCACACTGGCCTTCAGCATGGGGGACGAGCTGAAAGGGCAACGGAGTAAAGTGGGATGAAGGGCCAGGCATGGCCAGAGGCTCAGCACTGGACCCCAGATCCTGGCAAGATTGATCAGGCCCCCCCCCCTTTTTTTTAAGTGAGGCAATTGGGATTAAGTGACTTGCCCAGTGTCACACAGCTAGGAAGTGTTATGCGTCTGAGGCCAGATTTGAACTCAGGTCCTCCTGACTCCAGGGCCTGTGCTTTGTGCCACATAGCTGCCCCTGATCAGGGCCTTTTAAGAGTTGGATACTAGACACTGGCAGGTCTGCCCAAAAAGGCCTTTGGAGCCCAAGCGGGGATGGGTTAGAAAAAAGGTTACCTGAGCTAGTCCCCTAGGGCTGAGCACCCTGCCCCCCCCACACACCTGATTGGGGGGAGGGGGCCATGCTAAAAAGCCAACAGTTGGTCTGCTGAACAGAGGAGGTGGCACAGGCATAATTCTCTTGGCCAGATTCAAACTCAGCCACGTGACACGTTAGGATAATTTGAGGATGAAAGTGGAAATATTGGGAGATCTGCTCCCACGGTCCCCCAGGACGCTTTGAGTCTGTTTACTGTGATGATAATAGCTTCCAGGTGTGGTGAGTGAAGCACTCTGGGAGCTGGCCTCTGGGTGGTATCCCACCTGAGGCACCTCATCCCCTCCTCCTACCAGCCCTGTGATTCCTACAGTGGAGGGAGGCACTCGCCCCATTTTATAGATGAGGAAACTGAGGTTGAGGGATGCCGAGTACCTCCCACAGCTACAGAACTAGACCTCTAACCCAGGCCTTCCGTCTCCAGTTGCAGCTTTCCTTCCGCTGGACCACCCTGGCTTCTGGTTCATTCATTTGAGGGGATGGGGGTCAATCAGACCTGTACATAGACAATCAGTTGCTCTGTAACATCTAGTCATGGAAAGATGGCTGAGGCTCACAGCTGATAAAGGTTGGAGGCGGCATTTGAACTCAAGTCTTCCTGACCCCGTGGCCAGCCCTCCCCCCACTCAGTCCAGTTGCCTCTCTCATTTATAATTCATGTAAAGGATCAATTCAAACTTTAAGGCACTATATAAATGTCAGTTATTATTAGTATTAGGGGTAGGATTATAGCAGGCTGTGGACAGCCTTTATCATCTGTGCAGGGCTCTGCGGTAGAATTGTCTGAGCCGCTTGAAATTTGGGAAGAAACTCAAAAGTTCCAGCTCCTATTCCCTCTAAGCCAGAGGCTGGGATAGCAGGGGTGCTCAGAATGTCCGTGGAGAGTTTAGCCGGAGGATGGAGGCATTTGAGCCCTTCTCAGGAGGTAGGATGCTGGAGAAGCCGTAGACAGACCTGGTCTGCCAGCCTTCTCGAGGACGGCTCACCCATCTGCCCATCGGAGGGTCCTGGCTCCTTCCCTTAGTAACACACACTGAGGCGTTTCTCAGGTATCAAAGATGACATTCCACCCCCCATCTCAGGCTCTTGTCTACATCACCTCTTAAAAAAGGCCTTTCTTGATCTCCTCCCCTCAGGGTTTAGTGCTCTGTCCACTCCCCCTCCATATTACTTTGTATTTATTTTGAATTTGCTTGTGTATGTATGTGTTGTTTTCCCTGATAGAACGTAAGCCTCTTGAAGGCAGGGACTGATTTCATTTTGTTTTGCCTGTGCCTAGCATAAAATAGACAGTTTGTTGTATTGAATTAAATTCTTGTCATAGGGCCGTAGATTTCAAGCTGGCAAGGACCTCTGAGTCTAGATGTTTTATTTTATTTATTTATCATCTATTTGTTTATTCTTTAATTTATTCTTATTTATTATTTAATTTGGGGGCCTAGAAAAGTTGTCACTCGCCCAGGGTCACACAGCTAATAAATGTCATGGGTGGGATTTGAACTCTGCTCTTCTTGTCTCTGACTGCCCCTGCCTTCAGAAACAGAGCTCTGCTTGGAATGATGCTAGAGGGTTTGGAATGCTTACTATCGGGTCAGTCTCGTACTTAAGGACTTAAGTGACTGGCATCCCTTAAACTGGGAAATGAGGAGATAGTTCTGTGAGGAAGGAAGCCTGGGAGGTTCCTGGCTGAGGATCAACACGGCCCCCAGGGTTGGTGCCCGACCAAGTCATGGAAAATCAGCTAATCAAAAAATGTCAGAGCTAGGAAGGGACTGTGGGTTATCTAGTCCAGTCCCTTCCAGTCCCCAGCTGCTGAAGGCACTGAAGCCCAGAGGGGGAAATCACCCATCCAAGAACACACAGCAAGTTAACAGGAGAGCCAGGAGTAGAAGCCGGGTCTCCGGGGCTGCCACGTCAACATGGCAGCAGCATTCCAGAAGAAGGACGTCCGAGGCTGTAAAGAACAACCCCAGCCCTCGGGGATGACAGTGGGAGAAGACAAACTGCCCTCGCCAATGCTGCACCAGTCTTCTCAGTTCATCATGGGCCCAGGCTTGGAGAGTGGGGCAGACGGATTTTTGCTGCTCTGGATTGAAGTTTGTGGCAGCTGGGATCAGAGACACTGAGCCTCAACGGACATCCCGCCCAATCTCATTTTACACTGGGGAAACTGAGGCTCAGAACGGGGAAGTAGCAGAAGGTCATGCAGGCAGTAATTAGCTCTTCCCGATGGAGAGCGGAGGGATTAGTTATTATTCATTGAGTATTTGAGCAGGGTCCCAGGATGCAGGGATGGACATCCCACCCTGAAGTGCCTCTTTCTGAAGCTTAATTATCTTGGGTCATAAATAGAGAGCCAGTCTCAGAGTCAGGTGGGCCTGCATTCAGAGCTATGGAACCCTGATCAGGCCAGTTCACCCACGTCCCAGGGCCGCAGACAGCTTGTTGACCCTAAAATTGCAGAACAGTTGCTGATCTGTGCTGAGGAAGGGAGTTTTCTCACCAGGAGGTCCCTACGCCAGTCAATCACCAAGCTTCAGTTAAGCACCGATCTTGTGGTTATCACAGGCCTAGACACCAGTGACATATAGCAGAAGGAACTATGGGAAGGTCCTGACCTTTCCTATAGATTGCTGTCTCACCTAAGTCATGTTCCACAGGCCAGACCTTTCCTGGGAAGCCTGACACCCCCTGCCCCTAGAACAGGGCCTTATACACAGCAAGGGATCAGTAAAAGTTAAATATTGAATGAATGACATAAGCAGGAGGGGGAGGGGGGAGGGAATGAAGTATCTGCCCTCAGTCAATGAATAACATTTATTACACGCCTACTATTTGCTAGGCAAGGCACTGTGCCAAGCCGTAGGGATACAATGACCAACCCCCCCCTCCAAAAAAAAAACGAACCTATTCTTGGGAGTTTATAGTCTAGCCAAGGAAACAACTAACATGAGTGAACACGCGTATATGTATGTGTGTAAATATATGTATGTAGATGCAAGGTGATTTGTGGGGTGGTCACCCCAAGTGCTAATGGGAGCAGCTAGGAGGATCAGAGAAGGGGTTCTGAGGGGGACAGAGGTGAGGAGATGGGGGCATTCCAGGTGTAGGGGACAGACAGGGCCAAGGCATAGAGGAGGGGGTAGAATACGGGCTTGTGAATAGCCACGGCGAACAGTGGGTCTCCATTCCTATCGAACAGAGGAAATGACTAGATCTTGTCTAGAACCTAGGGACTGCATCCCTAAGAAGAAGAGCCTAGGACGAGAGAACTCTCTAGAAAACCCAGGCCCGCCGGGCACTTGAGGTGAAGACAGTGCCGTAGGGAGCGTGGGGTCCTGGAGCTGCTCCCCAAAGGTCCCTCAGGGTCCTATTCCATGGCTCCCCCACTCCCCAGATTCCCCTCCTAGACCCTGCTGCTGTCGTCCTCCGACAGGTACGCCCTCTCATCCCCCCACAAGCGCGTCCCCTGCGCTGTGAGCCTTCCTGGCCTGCCTCTCTCTTTTCCTCCGTGTTCTAGCCCTAGGAGCACCCACCCATCTTGTCAAGACTCACCCCCTAGGATTCCCCTGTTGATTCCAGCTTCTCCCCCGGGTTTCCCTACAAGCTCTTCTCTCGTCTCTGCCTCCTGGGGGTCTCCAGCTCTTCTTTCCTGGGTGCCCCCATCTCTCCCTTCAGGTTTCACATCGCCTCTCCTCTTCACTGCCCCCCCCCCCCAGTTCTTTCCCAGCCCCATCAGTGAGTGGGAGGATGTCCTCTCCCTGAAGACCTCTTTTGCTGGCGCTGCTGTTTCCTCTTCCTCCTGGGGGGGGAGGGGAAGGTGATCCTGGAAAGTGGAGGAGGGGTGGAACTGAGGCGAGGATGCTCAGGGTGGGGGTGATTGCCCTATTCTATCCCAGCTCCTTGGCTGGGGCTCTGGGCCTAGAGCAAGTAGAGAAGGCTGAAGGTACTCTCCCCCTCCCCCACCCCAGGAGGAGGGCAAAGACGGGGAGAGGAGTGTTCCTCTGAAGACTCTTTAATGTTAATTGTAGTCTACCTTCTGAAGGAGAGCCCGGTGAATTCAGTAGGAACGTTTATGTAAATCAGATGCAAGCAGAATGCAGATGAGGGCATCCCCAGAAATCAGCAGGGGAGGCAGCTCGTCATAGGACAACTGGAGCTCTGGGAAGCAGGTCTGGGGGAGGGGGTGCTGCCCAGAGAAGGGCCTGCCGGGAGACAGGGGCACTCCAAGCCTGGGGCACTGCGGGGAACGGAAGGCCTGCTGCCATCAATGGGGTGAGGATGGAGGCAGGGGCATTCCCAACTTGGAGTTTTCTCCTTCTGAACTTGGGTGAGAGAAGGAAACCCCCCGCCTGGGGCAAGCACGACAGGGGTTAGGGCTGAGAATTAGCCAGACTGGGCTAACGGTAATGACAGCTGGCATTTCTGTAGCCCTTGAAAGCCTTCAAAGGGGTTTTCAGAGGTCACATTTGAGAAGTCAGTCAATGAGCATTTATTAAGTGCCTGCTGTGTACCAGGTGATTTGCTAAGACAAATGTGGAGATACAAAGATACAGAGCCATAACCAGGACTGAGCAGATGGGACTTTGCTCCAAGCAGCAGGATGGCAGGGCAAGCGTGTCCCCCAGTGAAATGCCACCTCCCTTCCACCATGGCTCACAAAAGTCATCCCTGATTTTGTTTTCGTTCAATCCGACCTCTCAGAAGACTGCCTAAGCTCTCACCTCCTGCTTTCCCCAGGAAGCACAGGCATAAACTAGACCAATAACCTTGAATGGGGATGAGTGATGTTTCCTCTCTGCTGCTCTCTGGAGACACGTCCATGCCCTCTCAGGGAGTGGGGAGCAGGGAATGTGACCTTGGGAGAGAGGTCACTGTCAGCAGCTCCCACCTTCTGACCTCCTGGCTCCTGTAATGTCTGTGCCTAGTCTACCTCAGTGACTGGCCAAACTCTATATATCACTCCACACTTCCTCCTCCCCTCCTTACACCCCAGTCAGAACAAATCAAGTTAATCTGCCTGAGATGCCAACGTTCCTAATTATTATTTACATAGCAGGACTTGAACTCGGGTCTTCCAGGTTCCAAGACTGGCTTTCTCCTATTTTACCAGAAATCACTTCAGAAGCATCTGTTAGTTCAAGAGGGCATCTCCAGGAATCTGGCTAATGAAGAAAAGAAAAACAGTAGCTGCCATCTTTCCTGAGTGGGGCGGAGTTCTCTTTGTCTGGATCCTCTGTGATGGCAGATGTGGTCAGACTCCCTATTCTCTGGTGCTGGTGGAGGTTAATTGGCATCCACATATAAGGAATTTATTCAGAGGGAAAAAATGCAAACTTTCCTTTCAGCATTAAAAATTCTAGGCTTTTAGATCTTTGAGGCTGTCCTGTCCCACCCCCTCATTTTACAGAAGAGAAATCAGACCCAGGGAAGGGCAATGACCTGGCCAAGGTCTCAACAGAGTACTAGAACTCAAGTCTATTCATGTCTCTGAGAGGAGGATCTATTTGAAAAAGTGAGAAACACTTCCCACGTGAAGAAAAGTAGGAAGAAGCCTTAACCTGCCCCTTACTCTGCGTCCTTGGACCTCAGTGTTCTGAATTGAAAAAAGAAAATGAGGGGTGTGGAAAAGATGGTGCCTATGGTCCCTCCCAGCTCTAACAGTCTCGAATCTCCTAGGTAGCTGCAAGTGGGGGGGGGCATTGAGGGAGGGGGAGACTATAGGAGGGAGACAGCCCTGTGAGAAAGGAGAGGAGGAAGAGACCCAGGTCTTGTCCTCGGGGAGGTCACAGACAAATGGGATTGGTCTCCACTTGTGAAATGAGTCAAGAACGTGGGCTAATGCATCACTTGGTGTGGTGAGAAAAGCACTGCCTTTGGAGTCAGAGGTAATGAGTTCTAATCCTGCCTCTACCACCTGCTGCCTGGTTGGTCTTTGCATTCCTGAAGCCTGTACTGGGGTTTCTGAGATAGAAAACCTTGGTCAAGGCTAAAGGAAAATACCAGAGTGTTTGCAAAGATGTGACTATGCAGACACCAGGGGAAATCGTCCATGGCATGCAGTATTTGTTGATTGACTAACTTACTGAGCTTCAGTTCCCTCCTCTGTAAAATGGGGGGGGGGGGGTAAGGAACTTGTTAGCCAAGTTTTTGCAGAGCCAGAAGAGTTAAAGTGTTTGGGTGCCCTGCATTCTCTGACTTAGCCTCTGCTGAGCTTCTGGCATGAGCCTCTTCCCTTCTCCTCTCCTCCCCTCCCCCTCCAGCCCCTCGCAGTGGAAACTTGTGCAAAGGGAGAGGGCTGATGGGGTCTGTTTTGCAGGGTGACCAGGCCTGAGCTTTGGTCCAAGCCCACCATGTTCTGCCTAGCCTCATCTGAGCTGAAATGATGAAATTTCCATATGAGTAGGAATAGTTGGGCTCTGCTCCCAGGAATGAAAGGCATGGATGCCTGTTGGGTAGGGTTGAGTTAATTATAAATATAATAATGATGATAATAATAACAATAATAGAGTTTGAATTTTAAGCACTTTAAGGTTTGCTTTACATATGTCATCTCATTTGGTCCTTACACATGACCAGTGAAGTTGACATGACCATTGAAAGCAACATGTTCAGTAAAATTGGACATGGCCAGTGAAAGCAATATGACTAGGAAAAACATGTTCAGTGAAATTGACATGACCAATGAAAGTAACAGGTTCAGTGAAATTTGACATGACCAGTGAAAGTAATATGTTCAGTGAAATTTAACATGACCAGTGAAATTAATGTGTTCAATGAAATTTAACATGACCAGTGAAATTGCCATGACCAGTGAAAGCGACATGATAGAAGACTTGTCTGGTCTTGGGTTTCTGAATGGATTGGTGCAGGGTTAAGAATTGGCTATTGGAGTAAATCCAGGTTTGTCATGGGACTAAAGCTGTCTTGAGGACAGAGTCAGAGAACTGTCCTGGGGAAAATTAAAGTAATGCTGCTAATTGTAGTAATATATCATTATTATGATTATTATGATTATTATTGTTATAATGCTTTTAAGGAAAAGCACTTTATGTATATTAACTCAACATTTGTCTTGATATTATCAGAACATAAATTCAGAACTAGAAGGGTTCTTAAAGGCATGGGACAGTAAAGAGAGTGCCAAATTAGAAGACCCAGGTTCAAATCCTATTTCTGCCACTGTTTGACCTTGGGCAAGTCACTTAAAGAGAGTTGTCACCAAGCTGGCTTCAGGGGGATGATGAGTTTTGCAGCCACAGAGACAGTTAATGGCTCCCAACAACGATAACAAAAAAGTTGTAACAAGGTCATGAGGTACATTAAGGGACTAGACAGGCACCCCCAGTGAAGAATTCACAGAACCATGAAATATTGCTGTAATGGAGGTAAAATGGTGTTCCAACTTTCTTGGGATGTGCTGTGTGAAGCATCTCTGTTTGCTCAACTGTGACATGAGGGGTTGACCTTGAACATATTTCTCAGCTCTAACCCTTTGATTCTACTAGCCAGGCAGGAGTTAATTTACAAGCATTTAAGGGCTTACTGTGTACTGGAGACACAAGGACAAAAGTGAAACAATCCCTGCCCTCAAGGAGCTTACATTCCAATGAGAGAGACAACTTGGATATAATAAAGTATATACATAATATGTACAGACGGGATACCAGGTAGTTTGAGGAGGGAGGCCCCAAGCAGCTGGGAGGGTGCAGGAAAGGCTTCCCGTAGAAGATGGCCCTGGAGCTGAGCCTTAAAGAAAAATGTGGAAGTGGAGGGGAGAGGGGAGTATATTCCAGAAATCAGGGACAGACTGAGCAAAGGCATGGAGAGGGGTGTCATGTTCAGAGAATAGCAAGACAGCTGGATTGCAAAGTGATTCCTCAGAAGTCCAGCCCCCTCATTTTACAGATGAGCAAACTGAGGCCCAGATTACTTTCCCAAGGGCACAGAGGTAGTAAAGAATAGAGGCAAGATTTGAACCCTGGTCCTATTTGCCTCAGTTTCCTCATCTGTAAAATGAGCTGGAGGAGGAAAGGACAAAGCACTCCAGTATCTTTGCCAAGAAAACCCCAAATGCGGTCACAAAGAGTCGAACTCAACTACACCAACTGAATGGCAACCGTCTCGGGGTCTCGCTCTCCTTCCCCACATCCCACTTTATAGTCTACAGAGCTTTACACTGATCTGACGTGAGGAGGGAGCTCTTCTGGAGAGATAGGGCGCGTAGCTTAGAGCCTGGCACATAGTAGGTGCTTGATAATGCTGATTGATTCATCAATTGATTGTCATAAGAAAAGGAGATGCTGCTGGGGAGAATCTGGCCCAGTCTTTGAGCCTTGTTAGAGGCTGGAAGAGAACTCTGTGCTCTAGGATTGAGCAGTAGGAGGAAAATGGATTCTCTGGTCTGTTCCCCCATGCCAGGTGGAGGCTGGAGGCTGGGAGCAGATGCCCTGGGCCCCAGGGACGGGCAGGAGGTGGGGCCCCTGGAAATGGCCCAGGGCTTTAAGGCCCCTGCAGCTGCTTTGAACCCCTGGGCCAGCCCATCCCTCCTGATTATGGCAGATCCTGTCATCCCCAGAGCCGCTGGCAATCTGAGAGGGAGGCCCTGCGTTAGGAGTCGGTTGTGGTCGGGAGAACAAGAGAGAGAAACCCAATACCTCTCAGCCTGAGCACACTCCTGGGGTGTGGAGCACTTGAGCCAGGAGACAAAGGCAGGCTTGGGTGGGGGGAGGTTTGCTTTTCAGAGGGAGGCTGGGTAGCAGGCAGACCTTTAAAACCAGGACAAACAGTGGGCCCAAGCATCTGATTTCAGGTGGCTTACCCTTCCCAGAAAGGGGGGCCGGGTGGGGGAGAGAGAAATATTCTGGAAAGAGAAACCTTTGATCTGTCCATCCCTGTCATAGCCCTGGCCTGGAAGCAACAGAAAGAGTAGCAGGAGGCAGACTGAGCTGGGAATGATGAGACAAGATGCCAATCGACTCCTGCCTTGTTTGGCCCTGGGGAGGATCCCTTTCTCCAATTCCTTTCTTGTCCATCCCCCACCTCCCAGAACATGTACACAACCTGGAGCAGATTTCCAGGCTTGCAGGGGGCTGGGGTAAAGGAATAGCAGGAAGAGAGAATTCAGTCAGCTTTCCTCCTGGAAGGTGAATCCTAGATTTCTAGATGGAAAACTCCTTAGAGGTCATGTGGTCCAATTACCTTAATTTTTACAGTGAGAGGTTGAGTTGCTCAGGGTCCCCAGGTAGTGAGTAGAAGACCTTGGATTTACCTGCCAAGGTAAACCAAACGGACCAAGTTTGAATATTGTGGTCTTCCTCTGTGAAAGGAAGCATACAATTCTACTCAATACCTCAATTTTTCATGGATTTCTGATCTCATCAGTGTGAATACCCTGTCCCCCAGTACAGATTACAACCTTATTATAACATTTTCAACAGCCCTTGGGGGTCAGCATGGCCAAAAAATTCACCCCCCTGAAACCAAAGTTGTGACAAGCCTCTCTGAGTTTAGCCAGGCTGCTTCTTGGATGCTAGACAACCACAATCTGTCACTGGACCTGCACTGGATCATCAGGCATCAACTGAGGGCCTACTATGTGACAGGCAGAGTTGCAGGCAAAAGGAGCCTCTATTCTATTGAGTGACACTCTTCCAGCCAGTAGAGGACCTGCCCAAGCTCGAGTGCTGTGGCATCACCTTTGACTCCCCCACAGTCACCCCTGAGCAGCAGCGAAGCGTTGGAAGGGAATCCACCTAAAAGAGAAGTTTGTTTCAGTTTGGAGGTAATTTGGGAACCACTCGGCAAAGTCCCTGTTCCTTACTCATAGAGAAGAACAATTGCCGATTTTATAGCTGCAGATTTTGGAGTGATTCTGCTCAGTTACATGAACGAACGAATGAATGAATGAATGAAAAACCTCTCCCATCTCATCCATCAGTCACGGGAACCACATGTTAGGAAGGACATCAAGGAGCTGAAGAGCAGCCAGAGAAGATGGTGAAGGTCCTTGAGAACATCGTGGAAGGATCAGTTGAAGGAACTGAGGACAGTTGGACTGAAGAGGAGAAGACTGGGGGGGGCGGTGCAGGAGTGCTAGCCATCTCCAAGAACCTGGAGGAGGAATGATTTGTCCTGCCTGACCCCAGGACAGATCTGGGAGGCAGCAGGTAGAAGCTTCGGGGAGTCAGGAAGCCTTCCTAATGATCTAAGCTGTCTGGATGGGTGGACGGGTGGTCTTATGTTGTTGAGACCCTTCCCATGGTCCCCAAGACCCCTCCCAGTGGCTGTTACAGTCCTTTGTGTCTGTTCCTGGCAACTGTGGAGCCCTGATTTTCTGCTCCCCCATTCAATGCTTACTGGGCGCTACTCACTGTAGCTGCTGGGTTTTTTTCCTTCCCACGAAGACAACACAGCCTGCTTTGATTCACAGAAACTGTGGGTTGCCTCCTTTGCATTAGGCGGCATTTCCATAGTCAGAGGGAAGTACCCCTACAGCCCATTTCCCTTTGTTGGAGGGCCTCGAAAGAGGGTCTGAGGAGACTTGGAGCCCTTATGATGACCCCTGCTGCTAGGCTCGTCTCAAAATACACACCTACCTTCACTGAAGGATGGAATTTTCTGGCATAAAAATCACAGCCATTTCATAGATTTTAGATCTAAAGGTAAAAGGGAACTTAGAAGCTACAAAAACCAACTCCATCATTTTGCAGGTGAGGAAACTGAGTCCCAGGGATATGAAGCCATTTTACCCAGGTTAATAACACACAGCTACTAAGTAGCTGAGGTGAGATTTAAGCCTCTGCTTGCCTGACTTCAGCATCCTATACCATACTGCCCCTTAGGAGAAGGGAGAAATGCTGGCCAAGGCCCGGATCATGACCCATCCCCACTCTTTAGCAGCAGCTCATTTAGATGAAGAGCACTTTGTACCCTGAAGATCCGACCCCAGACTCCCCCACCTCCCACTCTCCCAAGCCTGCCCTTATCAGATCTTGGAGATGCTGTAAATATTTAATCCTGTGTATTTTCAAATTTGTTCAGGGCTGATTATTTAATCCCGTTCCTCCCTCCCACTGTCCATAATCCATGTGAATGTCAGAGTGAGAGCCGCAGGGGATGCTGGGGACAGGGGAGGGGGGAGAAGGAAGAGGATGGGGACTTGGAGGGAGAGGGGGCCCTAGAGGACAGGCCTACCCATGTGTGGTTGTCCATGTCTAAGAAAACATATCAATCAGAGGAGCCTAGATTCAGATAAGGAAGGGACCTCCAAGGCGTTCTAGTTCTACCCTATCCTTTTATAAATGAGGAAACTGAGACTCAGGGAGAATAAGTGATTTACCCAGGATCACACAGTTACCAAGTAATTATAGGATCTCCAAAATGGAAGAGTTGTCAGAGCCATGGGGAGTATACATGTTCCTGAACCACGGTCCATCCCCTACCAGGGGTCATCTCTGCTTAACGACCTCCAAACAATCAACAAACATTTATTAAGCACCTACTATGTGCCAGGTACATTGCCAAGTGCTGGGGATACAAAGAAAGGCCAGAGACAGTCCCTGCTTTCAAGGAGCTCACAGTCAGAATGGAGGGAATCAACATGCAAACACCTACGTACAAAAAAACATAGGCAGGATAAATTGGGAGATAATAGACAAAGAGAAGGCATTGGGCAGAGTGGAGTGTGGCTGTGTCAGGAACATATTCCTACAGAAGGTGGAATTTTAGCTGAGACTTGAAGGAGGCCAAGAGATGGAAATGAGGAAGGAGAGTGGTCCAGGCACGGGGTGGGGGGTGTGGCAGGGAAAGGCATGGCTGGAGTCAGGAGATGGAGGATCCTGTTCAGGGAACAGCCAGGGGCCCGCTGCATCTAAGAGTAAGCGGTGGGGAGTGGGGAGGAAGCTGGAAGGAGACTGGATTATGAAGGGCTTTGACGGCCCTTGGAATTTTGCATTTTGTATTTGATCTCGCCGAGGGAAATTTATCGGACCCCAGGAGAGCCCTCCTTGTCAGATCATTTTTTCTGACTTCAAACCTAAATGGGTCTTTTTGCATCTCCCACCTGGGGCTCCCAGTTTTATCCTCTGGGGCCAAGCCGAGTAAGACTGTTCCCTCTTCCACTTGACAGTTCTCCAGAAGGACAAAGCCTGTGCCTATGTGAGCCATCGCGGATAGAGGGGAGGTGGGAAAGAGAGAGTAGGAGGCTAGGAGGACAGGCTGTGTGTGTGAGCACAAATGTGTGTATGTGAGTGCATGTGTGTGAGCACACATGGTCAAGGGCATGTATGTGAGCAAATATGTTCGAGGGCATGTGTGTGAGCACACATGTGTGCTGTGTGAGCATGTATGTGCACACTTGCATGAGCCCACAAACCTTTGCTCTAGGCAGAGGATTAAAGTAACCTTCTGCTGGGACTCTGAGAGAGGGTTGAGATTTGATGAGAAAATCCTTTGAATAAAACCTGGTGCTTTGAGCTTAGCCCAAGATTCTGTTTTCTGATATTATCTTTGAAGAGAGTATATCTGTGGCTTTAGGATCTGCTGAGCTCAGCACTGGTTGTGGTTACAGCCACAGGACTCTGGGAAAGTCACTTAGCCTCCCGGTGCCTCCATTTCCTTATCTGTAGAATGAAGGGTTTAGTTTACATAACTTCCGAGAACCCTTCCAGCTCTTGCTCTAAGATGCCATGCTCCTAAGTGTTTCACACTGGGGAGGAAGACAGGGTGGCTCTGCCCCGTATTTGATCACCATGAGTTAGCTACCTTTCCAGGCTCACTTCATGTCACTTTCCTTCACAATCTCTCTATTCTACCCCCAAAATGTCCTGCTTACTCTTCCCCACACTTGGTATTCAATCCTGTACCTCCTTGCCTTTGCAAGGCTTGTGTCCAGGTCACATGCTTAGTGATGGACTAATTCTAAAAATACCAATACCACCGACCCCCAAAAAGCACAGAAGGCACCTGGTCTTTCTCTGAGTCTTAAACTCTGCTCACAATACTGGTGCCTGATAACTAATGATGAAACCTTGTAACTTCCTCTTGGTAGAGATGTGGGGGCATACAGGTTCAGAATGCTGTATATGATGTGATACAATCATTTTGTCAGTTTTGCTGAACTCTTTTTAGGGATGGTTTGAATGAGGAGGGGGGAGGGAAGTGGAGTAACCATCCCTACCAAATGCCAACCAGTTGCCATCCATAACAAAACCTAGCTGAGGCAGCAGGGCCCCCTGATAGAGAGAGAGACAGGAAGCAGCATGTTCCAGGCAAATCAAACCACTGCCACCCTCACCTTGATCCCCAGTTCCCCTCAGACCCTGAACCCAGGAGCATTGGGAAGATTGAGGGCTCCAGCCCCGTGCCCGAAGCTGCCGTCCTGGGAAGCTGCCCCTGGGAAGATGCAGCCTCATCTTACTCCAGCAGGGGCTGCAGCCACAGCTGCTGGAGACCCTGAAAGGAAGGTTCTGGTCTCCCAGTCCTTGGTGCTCTCAGATGGTTAAACATTTGAAGCTGCTAGCATCTTATCAATGGAAATGACATTAAAAAGGACTCCTGAGCATCTGCTTTTGTTTGAGGACCATGGGATCTTCCATTGGCCAAGCACCTTCCCTAGGTTGTCCCCCATTAGAATGTGGGCTCCCTAAGAGCAAGGGCTCGCTGACTCCTCCCTTTATAGCCCCAGCACGGAATACAGTGCTTTGCATATAGTAGGTACTTAATAAATACTTTATCATTCATCAGGAAGTAAGTTTAGTATAAAATACAAGAGGCATGAATACAACTTTAAAGAAAATCAAAGCCAAAAGGAAGCCACAACACAATATCATATCACCTTGCTCATACAATAGTTGTGAATTATTTCCCTTTTCGTCCTTACCAAATTAAATCAGCCGTGTAAATGAGTAAAAAGCCTTAATGAAAATTTTTAAAAGAACTCTAGTGAAATGGAAGTATATGTTTGCTGAATTGTTTCATATAGAAATCGTGTTTTCCAGATAACAAATGATTGAGAGGCAGTATTAAAAAACCAGACCCTGTTTTACCAGAGACCAAGTGTATTCCTACCTGAATCCCAAAGCAAAGTGAGCCCTTATCTTAAGCTCATGCCTTGTGACAGGATCTTAGGCTTTTTTGTGTCATGGTACCCTTTGGCAGTCTGATGGAGCCTATGGACTTCTTCTCAGAATAATGGTTTTAAATGCATAAAATGCATAGGAATACAAAGGAAACCAATTATATTGAAATACAGTTATAAAAAAAATTTTCAGCAAGTTCATGGACCTCAGGTTAAGAGTCCTTGCCACAGGAGGATTGGTGAAAAGACAAGAGCTATTTAGCCTGGAAAAGAGAAGACAACTGGGGGACATACCAGCTGTCTTCGATCCTCTGAAGGGCTGTCAAGTGGAAGGCTTATTCTGCTTGGCCCCCTGAGGGCAGAAGCAGGCATAATGGGTGGAAGTTACAGAGCAGATTTTGGCTCGATGTTGGGAAAGACTTCCCAGTGATCAGGGCTGGCCTTACTAGGTCTGGGGGGCCTAGGAAAGATCAGGTGCCCCCTCACTGGAGGCTCTTGAGCGGGAGCTGGATGTATGATGTAAGATAAACGAGATTCTTGGTCTGTCTGGCCGAGGTCCTGGCCAACTCTGACATTCTTGGATGCTGTGAATTCCAGGGGAGTGAACAAAATTGGCAGTCTGACTTTCAGCGTGGCTGAGGCCAAGGCCACGGAAATTCATGTTGATGAAAAGGGGACACCTGATTTGGTTACTAATACCACTCAGAGTCTCTTGCACAATATCCACCCATCCCACCAGTGACACTGCTAACATCCAACTCCAGGGCATTTCTGGCTTTGAAGATCTTTCTTTCCCAACGAAAAATGAAACTCTTTGAATCTCAACTGAACCTGCGTTCTGAGTCTTCGGGAAGGCTCATCAAGGTTACCCCACTCGTTGGCTACAGAGTTCTAGGCACTCCTCCAGTCAATCAGTGAAAGGGCATATAAGTAGGAGGAGAGCCTGGGGGAGCAGAGTCATGGAAATCCAAGGAGGAAGAGTGGCCAGAAGGAGACGGCGATTAGCTGTGTCGAAAGCTGCAGAGAGATCCAGAAGGTTGGAAGTGGTGAAAAAGCCAATAGATTTAGCAATTTGAGGGTCATTGGGAAAGCTTAGTTTCAGTTGCTCGGTGATGAGAAGGCAGGCAACAATCCCTGGGCTAACAGGCCAGTGAGGAGAATGGAGACTAGGGTGGCCTTCTGGAGACAATAGGCCTCACCCCTTTGGAGAACACAGCTCAAGCTTCCCCTAAAGCTCTGGCTTGTTCAGGTTTTGTTTGTTTCAGAGAGGGAGTCTCCAGGGACCCCATCTGAGGTGGCATCCAAGAAGAAGTAGTGAGTGAGACCACTCGGGAGGCAGAGCCAAGCCTACCTTCTTGAAGGGGCTTGCCCAGGAGTGGGCTGGGAAATGCTTAACAAGCAGCTCTCTAGAGGAATAACAGTGTCATTGACGTGCTTTAAAATCTAATCAGTATTTTTTAGCATTTTCTCCATCACTTTCTTAAGTCTTAAGCAATAAATCAAGTCCAGATTTGCAGTGTTTGCCCATTTCTGAGCCGTACCTGTTCACACTGAAAGTTTAATGATCAGTTTGCTTCTCAACAGATCTGAGCTGGTTCCAGCATCCCCCTGGCCCCGTGGAGAAAGGGAAGTGTGTTCTCCCCATAACCCTCTCCTTACTTTTCACTGTGCCCAGTTTGGGACTGGAGAATAAAGCCCAGATCTGTGGGACACCCCTAAGTATTCTATACTTTTACTTAGAGCTAGAAAGGATGTCAGAGAACATCTAATTAAAACCTCTTCACTTTACAGAGGAGAGAACTGAGGTCCAGAGAGGAGAAGGGACTTACTTAAGGTCACACAGGTGGTCTGATTAAACAGAAGTGAGCCCTGAACTTGAGATCATGCTGTAGGAGGATTGGGGCAAGGAACCAGGGCTATTAAACCTAGAAAAGCATTTTAATGGGGGTGGAAATAACTACCTCAAGTGTTAGAAGGGCCATCCCTTGAGAGAGCGCTCAGATTTGTTCACGTAATGGGTGGAGATCATAGTGTGGCAGAGGTGGGAGCTAATGGGTAACCTCAGGTGCCCAACCGGCATTGTGGGGGAGACCATCCCTGTCACTCCCATGACTAATGACTTCCTTCCGACATTATCTCCCAATTGCTCTGTGGGAGACCTTGAACCGATGTAGGGATTTGCAAGTTGTTTCCTCAATTAGAGTGTAAGTTCCTTGAGGGCAAGCATTCTTGCTTTTCTTTGTATCTTCATCACTTAGCACAGTGCCTGGCACATGGTGAACACTGAATAAATGACCCTGGAGTCAGGAAGAGAGTCAGGAAGGTGCTATTGGCACCAGGAGAATTCAGAGGCTCTTCTGACCTTGAGTACAAGTGTAATCAATACGCTCAGGTGATGGGCATCGGTGGTACATGTGAGATGCTCCCTTTTATAGTCTACTCACTGAGAGTTGTCATATGGAGTGACAGGGTGATTAGCATGGTGGGGGGGAGGGTTGTCTTAAATAGAATAAACATATATTAAGCACCTACTATGTGCTAAGCACCAGGCTAGGTACCAGAATGCTCTTGGGTCTTTGCACATCTACTCTTCCTTGTTTGTGTCTGGGTGCTTTGCTGGCCCATCATTCTCCTGGGAACTTTTGTGTGTGTGTGTGTGTGTGTGTGTGTGTGTGGCTTCCTTTCAGGGCATATTGTGTCACTGTGTCAACCTAACCTGATGTTCCTGAGTGCTGGGAAAGGCAGCAACATTCAGGTGTGGTCTGTCAGAATTCTGTGCCCTCAGGCAGCAGCTCTGTCCTGCTTAGAATTGTCTGAGACTACATTGCCATTCTCAGGCTAGCCAGGAGCAGGGCAGGTGCCCCTGGCAATAAGTCACCAGGGAGAAACAGGACAGATGGGGAAAAATATGAGAGGAGATGAGAACAAGAGTGGAGATGAGAGCCAGGAAGCTGGAGGGGGTGTGTGTGTGTGTGTGTGTGTGTCTGTGTCTATGTCTGTGTGTGTTGTCTGCCTTTCCCTCTTGTTTTGTCTTTCTTGGGTTGTGTAGTGCCTAGAAAGGTGAACTTAGAGTCAGGAAGACTTGAGTTTGAATCCTGCCTCAGATATTTGCTAGCTGTGTGATCCCTGGACAAGTCATTTCACATCTCTGCCTCACCTTCCTCAATTGCAAGATGAGGGTAATAATAGCACCTACTTCCCAGTGTTTATATACAAAACAAGTTGAAAACCTGAAGGTACCATACACATGCTTACTCTTATTGTGGTGGTGGCGGTCTGTCTGCCTGTCATTGCCATCATGACCGCCTGTCTTTGGCACTCCCTTGCTAGAGGTGCTTTCAAGGGGGCTGCAAAGGAATTCTACGGTTGGCCCCAGCTTGGCCTTCTCACACTGGGCTTTCAGGCACATTGTTTTGGGTTCAGAAACTGTTCTTCCGATCCTGGGCATGATCAAGGTTCTGGTCTTTAACAGAGTCCCTCCCACTTGATGGGATCAGCCCAAGGTCCTCCCTAGGCTTGCCACAGAGCCTGGGACCTGAGGGGGTGGTTTGGTGCGTGATCCAGGCCCCGGCTACTCTCAAGGGTGTCCAGTGCAGGGGAGAGAACAAGGGAAGGATGAGAGTCAGTCTGTGCAATTGCTGGCTTCTGACATCAGCTGAGCCTTGGGAAGGCCCCTTCCTGCCATGGGGGGAGTCATGAGTCATCATAGTAAGTGATGTAAGACACACAGTAAGACACATTCCCCATAGTGAGAACCGGTAGAAGCAGGGTCTGCCTCTGGGTATATTGAGCAGATGTGTGACCAGAATTGGTATGACACCATAAGGTTTGCTATACAATGTGCTTTACATATGTTATCTGAATCTATCATAGACACGTGAACACACGCATGTGAATCTCGCATCTGTGATGCCAATATGGGCACAATATGGTGCTGTGTCTCTCTTAGCAAGGGAAGAAGTCTGCCTCTCACTGTGGTTTGTAGAGAAATGGTTGATGATCCTGGAGTTTGAATCCCAACTCTGCAGGACCACACAAAAGTCACTTCACTTTCCTGGGACTCAGTTTCCTCACCTGTAACATGAGGAATTCCTGCCACTAAATCCTGGGCTCCATTGTATGTTCAGGATCATCTCTAGCAGGGAGGCTCAGTCGCTGATGAGGAGCTGGGCTCCCTCATGTAGGGATCTCTGCAAGCCCCAGGCTAGTTCTTGGGATCATTTCCTGGAGATGTCTCCCCTTCTCCCCTAGGTAGGTGGAACAGGCCTGTAGAAAGAAAAGTAGATACAAAGTAATTTCCCACTTTGGGGCACCAATCATTTGACCAGGTCTTATTGAAACTGTTACAGTTTTCCATTCTGTTGCTGTCTCAGCTTTTGCCTTTTCTTTGACTGCTCATCTCCATCTTGGCTCAGATGATGTCCTGTCTGCACACAGGCTAATGCTTCTAAGGTGCCTTGGGCACCGTTGGTTACCAATCTTGTTAAGTTGGAGTCAATTTGATGTTTTGGTGAAGTTGTCTGGTACTTATCATATCTAGCACCTTCTGACCTAAAGCAGGAGTTCTTAATATGGGTCCATGAACTTTTTTTTTAAAAGAATTTTGATCACTATATTTCAATATAATTAGCTTCCTCTGTAGTTTATTTTGTGCACTAAAACATGATCCTGAAAAGAGGTCCAAGGACTTCATTAAACTGCCAAAGGGGTCAAGGACACAAAAAGGTTAAAAGCCACGATCTAAAATCATGAGGCTTCTACTGGCCTTTGATTTCTTTTGTTTTGTTTTTTAACCTCAACCAAAATTTCCAGAGTGTTTTTCACCATTCTCCCCATTCCCACCTTCGTGTCAAATCCAGTTGCTGTTGTTTTTCAGTCATGTCTGACTCTTCGTGACCCCATTTGGGGTTTTCTTGGCAAAGATACTGCAGTGGTTTGCCATTTTCTTCTCCAGTTCATTTTTATAGACGAGGAAACTGGGGCAAACAGGGTGAAGTGACTTGCCCAGGGTCACACAGCTAGTGTCTGAGGTCAGATTTGAACTCAGGAAGATAAGTCTTCCTAACTCCCAGCCTGGTGCTCTGTGCACTACGGCACCCTCTAGATCCCTATCAAAAGTCACCTTGTATCAAAATTCACAATGACTTGGTATAGAAAAACTTATTTCATTCTTCCTAGAATTTCTCCACCCCCTTATCTTCTGAATTGATATCAGTCAGTCATTTCAACTAGCAGTTTAGTAAGCACCAAGCCCCACTTTTTCCTATGGCCATCTTATTTTCACATTCATCGTGGATGCTAAAAAGTAGCCAATGGAAGGTGCCCAGGTACCCCATGAAATTATATTTGTTAGGCCTTTGGAACACACTAAAACCAGCTTCTCCAGCTCCTCCATTGGCCTTTCCAAGGAGAACCTGTCCCATTTGGCCACAGCTTCTTTCTGTCTTCTGGTTTTGTCTATCCCGAGAATATTAATATTGATGTGGGTCAGCTCTTCTAATAGCCTATCAATCCACTGATCAGTCAATCAATCAACCAGTCAACAAGTGTTTATTATTAAGTGTCTACTATGTGCCGGGCACCATGCTAGGCACTGGGGGAGCACATAATAAATGGACAAAAGGGAGGGCTGTGTTTCTATGTGACCTAAAAACGGTGTGATTCTTAGCATTTTCTGACTCCTTTCCCTCCTCCCTGCCGTCGTTGGAGACATGGGAAGGGCCGTGTTGTATTTTAACTTTGTTTCAGGAGGTGTTATGGCCAAAGGATCTTTCCTTTGGGACTAAGCATCTGTGTGCTTTGCTAGACTGGTCCTCATGCAGCATTATTGCTACTGGAAATAATCCTAAGAGGTCACCCATGCTTAATCCCACTTGGGTGTGTCCTCCCGTGCTCATTACTTTTACCTGGAATGCCCTCTCCTCCTGGCTGCCCATCACAGGGCCTCACTTCTGCTCTTGCCTCTGCCATTCCCCTACTGTTTCCACCTCTTGGAATCCTCTCCAGTGCCTCCTCCCTCTCCCTGAAGCCTTTCCTAATCTGCCCACACATGTAGAAGCAAACATGGTACCTCTCCCAGAGCCATTAAATTCGGTTTTGTGTTTGTTCTAGTTATCTTCGTGGTCGATTTTATCTCCCTGGCTGCATTGTAAGCTTCTTATGGCGGGTCTTAGTCACCTATTTTCTCCGGCAGCTAGCACAGGGTTTTTGTACTTGGTGGATGCTGGGTAAAAGTTTGTCGAATGAATGAGTGAATATCCGCCCCATGTCCCTACTCCATGACAAAGCTTTCCTCTTCCTCTCAGTCTCCCCCCTTCTCCACTTCATACTCAATTCTCCCTGGCATATCTAATCAGCACTGAAGCAGTCTAAATTCCCTGATTCAGAAGAAATCTAGCTGATATAAAACCAAAAATATACCAATAAAATACTTTTTTAATATTCATTCTTTCATATATGTCAAGGATATCAACTGAACAGGTTTTGGAATGTCCATAATGAGCGCTCTGTAAAGTTTGGTTGATTGGTTAATGGGTTGACTAATGGACTCAATGCCTTTCAGCCAAGTTGACTCTAAAGTGAATCTTTCTTAACTGAAAGACACCCATATGGTCCCTTTCACCTCTCCAGGGATGATGCTCCTCAGGGAACAGGAATAAAAGTCTTCATTTTTGGAAAAGGAGGCAAATTTTTTTGCTCTAGGATAAAATGCAAGCCCCCTGAAGGCAAGAACTATTTTGATTTGTTTTTGTATTCCCAGTGCCCAGCACAGTGTATGACATACAGTGAGTGCTTAATAAATGTTTGTTGGCTTGAATAATTTTGGCTTCCAACACAATCTTGCACATCACTTTTTTGGGAGGTGGGAGGTACAAGGAACTCTGTACTATAAGGAATAAAATGAGGGAACTCTCTGTGCCAGCACCTACAACTTATAGTCTTGAGGAGTTGTCCGAGGTCACTAAGATGTTGAGTGAGTTGCCCAAGGTGTCAAGGTCAGACATAAATGTTACGGGTAAGACTTGAGCCCAGCTCCTCTTGACTCAGCAAGCTCTCTAGCTACTGCACCACACTACTTCTCATCATGGCATAGAGCACGCAGATGCTGGCTAATGATGAGAAACTGTGTAGATTAAAATTAAAAACAATGGTAATCATGGTGACTGGCATAAAGGTATAGTTCCGTAGTCGGCACTGGTTGAAATTCCTAGACACAAAGAGAAATCATTATTTGGTTGATGTCAATGAGGAGGGCTGTCTCCAGCCCCAGGGATCTGGGCTTGGCTCTCCACTGTTTAACATTTTTATCAGGCTGAGATGAGAGGGCTCATCACATTTGCAGGTGACACTAAGCTGGGAAAGGGCAGCTAGCCCCTGGATGACTCAGAGTCCAGAAAGACCTGAATAAGTTAGAATATTGAACCGAATCTAACAAGATGACATTTAATAAGAAAAACTGTAAAAGTCCTTCACTTGGCTTGGGGGGAAAAAAAGCCACCTCTCAAGTAAGTACAAGGATCTGAGGAAAAAGCTGGGGGTTGGTTTTAGAGACCTGAAAGCTAGTTATGAGACATCATCGTGCTAACCAGCTTGGACAATGAGAAGAGATGCAGAAGAGGGTTCAGGAATAGGGCGATGATAAGTCACTCTGTCCTCAGATGTGCTTAGACCACATCGGGAATGTTGTGTTCAGTTGTGTTCAGTTGTCCTTTTAAGAAAGTAACCTGGAGACAATTCAGATACCTATAGGTGGCTAGGGGCACCACATTTCTGAGTGCACTGGGGTCAAGAAGGCTTGAGTTCAACTCCCGCCTCCAACATACCTACTAGCTATGTGACCCTGGGCAGATCACTTCATCTCTGTTTGTCTGTTTCCTCAACTGTAAAATGGGGATAATAATAGCACCTATTTCTCAAGGTGATTGTGCAGATCAAATGTGGTAATATTTGTAAAGTGCTTGGCATATAGTAGGCACTTAATAAGCTTCTCCCCCCTCCCACCTCCCAACTAGAAGACAAACTGGATGGTGAAGGACCTCAAGGTTATACTCTGAGTTTTGGTTCAAGGGAATGAGACTGTGTGGTCTAGGGAAGAGGAGACTTAGGGAATGGCCTTCAAGTATTGAAAGGCATAAGTGGAAGATTTGTACAATTTGGCCCCAGAAGCCAGAACTAAGAACAATGATTGCACCCTTTTTTTTTTGGAGGGGGGGAAGGCAAGTTTAGGCTTGACTACAGGAAAAACTTCTTAACAATTAGAAGTGTGCCAGAGCAAAATGGACTGCTTGGGGAGGTAGTGAGCTCCCTGTCATTCTATGTCCTCAAGCCAAGCCTGGATGAACTTGTTGGTTATATGATAGAGAAGATTTTTATTTGAAGTGGACCGGCCTCCATGGCCCCTGAGGTTTTTAGCAATTCTATGTTTCTGTAATAGATTGTGTGTTCTCATCCTCAGAACACATCTGCAGTTTGGGTATTGTTATACTTGTTTCACAGATGAATAAACTGAGGCCCAGAAAACTTAAGGCACTTCCCCAAGCTAGTTAGCTGAAGAGTCAGGACATGAAGGAGGATTTCCGAGTCTAAATCCAGC
This sequence comes from Vombatus ursinus, assembly GCF_900497805.2. Taxonomy (NCBI): domain Eukaryota; kingdom Metazoa; phylum Chordata; class Mammalia; order Diprotodontia; family Vombatidae; genus Vombatus; species Vombatus ursinus. Next base: position 308,070 of record NW_020954595.1, on the reverse strand, counting down.
ACTCTTCCTGATCTGACCTGAGGGCAGCAGGCACTCTCCTTTGGGAATATCCAGCCCTGACCTCTCTTGGGAGCTCTGGGCTTACATCACAAACTACCTGTTGACATCTCAAACTGCACACATCCAGAACAGAACTCATTCTCTCCCTCCCTCCCCACAAACTCTTCCCCTCCATCCTAACTTCTCTAATACTGTAGAGGGCACCACCATCCTCCTAGTGCCCCCGAGCTCCCAACCGAATTGTCCTCTTCAATATCTCAGTCTCTCCTCCCTGCCCCCTCCATAGCCAATCTATTACCGTAGCCTATTGGTTTTACCTTTGCATCGCCTCTTGAATATGACTCTGCCCCTCCTCAGATGCTGCCACCATGCTGATGGGGCCCCTCATCCCCTCACACCTGGACTATTGCAATAGCTGGTGGTGGCTCTGCCTGCCTTCTGTCTGTCCTTTCTCTAGTCTAGTCTCAGTGATTTTCCTAAAGGGCAGGTTCTAAAACACCCTCTCACTTCCCCCAAGCCCTTCATGAACTTCAGTAACTTCCTATTCCTCCAGGATCAAGTATAAGATCCTCTGTTTGGCCTTGAAAGCTCTTATTAGTCGGCCCCTTCTTCTCTTTCCATTGTTCCTATCTTACCCACTTCATACCCTCTACTACCCAGGAACACTGCTCCTTCTTACTGTCCTCTACACAAAAAACACCCCATCTCCTGGCTCTGGGGCTGCCCCCAGGCCTGGAATGTTCTCCCACATCAACTCTGCCTCCCTGGCTTTCTTCAAGTCCCAGCTCAAATCTCACCTTCTACAGGAAGCCTTCTCCAAGCCCTCTCCATTCCAGTGCCTTCCCTCCGCTGATTACTTCTCATCTATCCTGTCTATAGCTTGTTTGAAGATGTTTACCCGGTGTCACCCCCATTAGATTGTGAGCCCCTTGAGAACAGGGACTGTCCTTTCTTTGTATCTCCAGTGCTTTGCACATAGTAGGCACTTAGTAAATGCTTGCTGACTGCCTGGGACAGAGAAGGGATAAAAGAAAAAGAAACTCACCCCCTCCCATCTCTTAGTGCTCTGACTGGGGTAGGTGCTTGTGTTCCGGGTTCAGAGTTCAGCGTGGTAGAGAGGAGACTGAGGGGAGCTAGATCCTACATCTGAATTTGGAAGGGACCGATAAGATTATGTGGTCCAACCTCCTCATTTTGCTGATGAGGAAAATAAGACCGCAAATGGGTAAGTGACCTGTTCAAGGTCACACAGATTTAGAGTTGGGAGGGGCTTTTGAGATTATACAGTCCAACCCTCTTGCATTTTACAGGTCAGAAAATTGAGTTCCAGATTCCTGGAGAAGGGTTAGGCAACCTACTCGTACTTATGGTGTGTCCCTCTGAACAGTACTGCCCTTTGAGAGTCGGGATGGGGGGAAGGACATCTCAAGGAACTGCGCTTTCTGGGGAAAACTCTGTGAGTGTTTTAGTCTCAGGGAAAATGCGAGATCTTCTGGGCTGCAGCAAAGTCAAGGGTCTGATTTGTAGCCAACCTCTGGTCCGTATCATGCTCCCTACCCGGGCGAGTTGTTCTAAAAATGCCTGTGCGTCCTCCAGGGGGTTGGTAAATGGGCTGCCCAGCATTTGTTAGATGGGGCTGGAGACTTTTCAAAGCTATTTTGCCTGCATTAGCTCCTAAGTAGTCTGGCCCTTCCAAAATTCTTCAGGTCAGTTTACCAAAGTGCATGATGCTGTGCTGGGCACTCAGGATACAAAGGTTAAAAAAAAAAAAAAGAAGCATTTCCTGCCCTCCAGAAGCTTCCTTTTTACTGGGGGAAACAGCTCAGTGGGAAGAGAAATAAATACAACATATAGACAAAGTTATACAAAGTATCATTTCAAGAGAGAAAGAATAGTAACAACTGGGGGAAGGACCGGAGCTGGGCTCTGAAAGAAAGGATGCCCAGAGGCAGCTGTGTAAGCTTGGAGGAACTGCCTAGGCAAAGGCATGGAGATGGGAATGTAGTGTATGGAAATGGCAAGGAGACATGTTTGCCCAGAATGAAGAGGATGTTAAGAGGAGTCATTTGGAAAGATGTGTAGATGAGAGCCTAAGGCTAGAAAGGTAGATGTGAGCTGGATTACTGGAGGCAGTGTGGGACAATGGATATTGTCAGAGGACCTGGGTTCAAATCCTGGCTCTGCTGTTCACTTCCTATGTGACCTTGGGCAGGTTTCTTCACTTAACTGGAAAAGGAGGGGGTTGGACTAAATGATCTCCAAGGTCCCTTCCAACTCCAGCTCTATGCCCCTCTGTAAGGGAAAGGAATAAGCATTTATGTAGTGCCAACTATGTACCAAGCCCTGTGCTAAGCACTTTTTACAAATACTATCTCATTTGATCCTCAAAACAACCCTGTGATGCAGGTGCTGTTATTATCCTCATTTTACAGTTAAGGAAACAGAGGTTAAGTGACTTATACTGCTAGTTAGTGTATGAGGCAAGATTTGAACTCAGGTCTTCCCTATTCCAGAAAGGAAGGAAGATAGGAAAGAAGTATTTATATAGCACCTACTATGTGCCAGGCCCTGTGCTAAGTGCTTTACAAACATCTCATTTGAGCCTCACAACAACCCTGGGAGTAGGTGCTGTTATTATCCCCATTTTACAGTAGAGGAAACAGAGGCAAATGGTGGTTAAGTGATTTGCCCACACAGCCAACAGTGTGTCGGGCTGGATTTGAACTCAGGACTTGTGTTCTATCCACTGAGCCACCCAGCTGCCCCTGTATCAGTGAAATTATCGATCCAGCCCTTGTCTCTATCTCTCCGGTTGCTGACACATAGTAGGTGTGTGCACCTGTGCAAATGCTCCCTCAGGGACCCCAAGACTTCAGGTTGCAGACAAGTCACCCACTTTAATTCATGGAAGGAGCTTCCTCATCTGGCAGTTCCCCATCTATCAGGGACAGCCCAGGTCCAGCTCCCATGCCTGCACCCAGTGCCTGGTGCACATCAGGCCTTTGTTTAACCAATGTTTGTTGCCTGACTGTGTGCTCAATCGTCTTTTCCAGCTGCTCCTATCAGGTGGACTAGGGGCCTGCACCTAGGAAGCAGGATGAAAAGATGGCAAACTTCTTGTTACCTCGGGGCACCAACAGCTTCCGCCGGTTCACTCGAGAATCCTTGGCAGCCATTGAGAAGCAGATTGCAGAGAAGCAGGCCCGAAGTGTCACACAGGAGAGCCGGGACACGCCGACCGAGGAGGAGAAGCCTCGGCCCCAGCTGGACTTGCAGGCATCCAAGAAGCTGCCGGACCTCTACGGCAACCCACCCCGAGACCTCATTGGGGAGCCACTGGAGGACTTGGACCCCTTCTACAGCACCCAAAAGGTTAACTGAGGCCCAGGAGCCAACCAACACATTTTAGATGGGGAATGGTTCTAATCCTCACGAGGGGTGGGGGGTCCCAGTGCATGGATTCCAGCATTCTTTACCCTCCACTCGCCCTGTGGTTCCTATGGCAGATGGTCTCTGCACACTCAGGGCACCCGTTGGTTTTCCTACTGACCTCAGCTAAATGTAGAATGGTGGAGGTTGAGCTCCAGCAGGAGATAGATATGGAGCTACCCACCTCCAGCCCCCCCAGGGAATGCCTTGAGGACATTGTATGACACGGAGACAGTCTGGTGCCATCGTACCCTTTCATTGGCATGGAGACCTGAGAAGAACGCAGAAGCAAATCTGCGTCTCCTGGGCAGGCCAGAGGGGCTGCCATGCCTTCCCTCCTGGGCTTTCTTTTACTGGGGTCTGGCCACGAGTGGACCAGAGGTTTGGGGATGTGGTGGCCCTTGCCAGTCTGCGTAGCCTAGGTTGGACCCACCACTTTGGTCTACGATAGCACCACTCTGGGCTTCCCTGGGGAAGAGAGGGTAGGCTTCTTTCTCTTGGGCTGAGCATTAACCCCTGGAACCCTCAACTCCAGTGCCAGCCCCTCAGCCTCCTTACCTGCTGCTCCTCCTGTATCTCCTTGGAGCCCTCCCTGCTGTCCCTGCTTGACCTGCAGGTGGGGCCTCCTAAGCCTGTCCTAGAAGCTGCTGGCAGTGCTCCCTGAGGCTCCTCCTGCATTTGGGGAGCACAGGCAGCTTGCTCCTGCCTCAGATTGGCTCTGCCCTGTGGCCTGGCCCAGCATCCGGCCATCTCCCTGCAAAAGGAAACAAGATTTGCATAGGGATGCTGGCCTTTTCCCAAGAAGGGCTGGGCCCAGGAGTTCAGGCAGTGATGGAGACAGGCCTGCTGAGGTATTAGGTCATAGCATCCTGGACCTAACTGGAAAGGACCCCTGAGACCATCTAGTTCTGGTCCAAATTCTGCCCTTCCCCTTATTTTACACATGAGGAAATTGAGACCCAAAGAGGTTAAGTGACTTTGGATCATAAAATCCTAGACAGAACTAGAAGGTGCTTCAGAAGAAATCTAGTCCACCCCACTCCCCTTCATTTTACAGATGAGGAAACTGAGGCCCAGGGAGGTTATGGGACTTACCCAAGGTCACATGGATAGGAAGTAACACAGGTGGAGTTGAACTCAGTTCCTCTGACTCCAAAGTTTGTGTCATTGACTTCCCTAGTGGTGACTGGCAGAGAGAGAGAGAGAGAGAGAGAGAGAGAGAGAGAGAGGGAGAGAGCATGTGTGTGTGTAATGGGTGTGTAGTGTTGTAGAAAGAGTGCTAAATCTAAAGCCAAAGGATTGGACTCCAGATCTCAGCTCTGCCACTTATGGGACTTTTGGCAAGTCCCCACCCCTCTCTGGGCCTCAGTTTCCTCATCTGTAAATTAAGAGATTTGGACTTGATGACCTTTGAGATGCAATGGATAGAATGTTGTGATTAGCTTCAGATTAGGTTCAAATCCTACATCAGCCACAATAATACATTTGTATGGTCTGTGTGTCTGTGTCACAGTCAGCCACAAACCTCCACTGAGCACCAGCCTCGGAGAAGGCACTTGGTGTCGGTGACTATATTTAGGAGTGAGTGTGCAGGTGGGTCAGCGTGTCTGGGTTCTTGAATGTGTGTGTGTGTGTGTGTGTGTGTGAGAGAGAGAGAGAGAGAGAGAGAGAGAGAGAGAGAGAGAGAGAGAGAAAGAGAGAGCGAGAGAACACGAGTGTGTCCATTTTGGTGTGTGATTACTGGCCAGTCCATGCTGACTCTCCATCTGTGATGAATGTCTGAGCTGTGGAAGCAGGTGATTGCCAGCCTTTGGATGGCCATCTCTGTTAGTGGGTGAATAAGTCTTGGAGGAAGGTTGCAAAGGAGTGTCCTGGGAAATAGCAGTAACTTTGGGTGAAGGAACTGGGTGAGAAGTTGGTCTGGAATCCTTTGGTTCATAGCACAGACAGGACTGAGGTCAGTCAAGGCTTGAGAGTTGAGATCAAGATCAAGGTCAGGGTCAGGGTCAGCCCAGGTTAGGGGAAAAGAGAACACACATTTATTAAGAACCTGCTATGTACCAGGCATTGTACTAAGCACTTTACAAATATAATCTCACTTGGTCCTCATGACAACCCTGGGAGGTAGGTGCCATTATCACCCCCATTTTACAGGTAGGGAAACTGAGGTAGACAGAAGTTAGTGACTTTCCCAGGGTCACACAGCTAGTAAATATCTGAGGCTGGTTTTAAATTCAGGTCTTCCAGAGCTCTATCCACTGTACCATCTAGTAAGGCAGAAGTCATGGAAACCACAGCTCAGACTGAGACATTCCATGACATTGCTTATTGACAGAATGATCACACATTTAGAAATGGAAGATACTTAAGAGATCTTCTAGTCCAGTGGTGTAAAACTCAAATAGAATTAAAGATAGAAGGAAGAGGATACTAAGCCATTCAGAAGAATCCATGTGGGCCATGTATTGACTTTAAAAAGTATGCATTAATATTATTTATGTTTTATTGCATTTTATGTCTTTTGTTCAATATTTCCCATTTACATTCTCATTTTACCATTTCAATCTGATTTGGTCTGCACTTGGGAGTCTTCTTGGCTACATGTGCCCTGGTGGTATTTTATATCTCTGATCTAGTCCAACCTCATCATTTTACAGATGAGGAAATTGAGGCAGGCAAAGATTGAGTGACTTGCCCAGGGTCATACAACCAGTCAGTGTCAGAGGTTAGATTCCTGATGCCAAGACCAACATGGTATTATCCCCAATGCCACCCTGAGTCTCAGACACATTTAGTCTCCCACCTCTGGGCCTCCACCTGGCAGAGAGCAGGGAAAAAAGGGGAGGGGTGGCTTGAAGAAAACTAAGAGGGAAATTTCCTAAAGAGCAATGAGATTGGCCCATCCCAAGAGCTCCTGGACCTTCATGCATCTGTCCACTACTTGGTGTGATCCTCACAGCAGCCTGGGGTGGGAGCTGATGGGGCAGAGGGGTCTGACCATCTTTGCCTACAAGTTGCATTTCATTTGTGCATGATTTGCATGTTCCTGAGGAGGTGGGGACCATCTCTGTTTTTGGATATGTTCCAGATTAGAACTAGTTTTCACCCTGGGGTTGTCATTTCTCCCTCTGTGTCTTCTGCACCTTCCTTCTCACCTACCCCTGCTCATCTAGGCAGAGCCAGCTGGGGAAGGAGAAAAGGAGTGAGAACCTGAAGTCCACAGTGGGCCCCAGTTTGGAGGATGCTCTAAGCTCAGCTTTGGCTCTGAGGCAATACCTTGGGATTGGGCTCACCTATTCAGGGAGGAGGAGGCAGTGTGGTATGTCAGAAAAAACATTGGCTGGAGAAGCAGAGAACCTTGGTTCAAAACCTGTCTCTGATGTGCAGTATCTGTGTGACCTGATACAAGTCATTGATCATTCCTGGGCCTCAGTTTCCTCCTCTGTAAAATGAATAGGATGGATTAGATGGGCTCTGTGGACCCTCTCAGTTCTTGATCTGTAATCCTGTGAGCCCAGATACAATCCAGAAGGTCAGTCCTTTCTGTTCTTTACCTCAGTGCCTCCCACATCGTACCCTCCGTCACCTCTCCATCAGCCCCTCCAGCCTTCTACAACCCAGGCAGCTCTGTGGCCCTCTGGGCTGGCTCCCCTTTCACCAGAGCCCTGCCCCAGCCTACCCTGTGGCAGGAGGCTCCCACTTCTCTCAGCTCTGGGATCTGGGATCTGAAAGTGGTCCATTGCTCTGTAACCTGTACTCTGCCATCTCTCTTTCTTTATCCACAGACCTTCATCGTACTGAACAAAGGGAAAACCATCTTCCGATTTAGTGCCACAAATGCCTTGTACATCCTCAGCCCCTTCCATCCCATCCGGAGAGCAGCAGTTAAAATCTTGGTTCATTCATATCCTTTTCAGTGCTGTTTGGGGGTACTCCTCTAGAAATGACCTGGGATGGGTGGGGCTCTACACGTGTTGCTGCTGCTTGGTGGGGAGAGGGCTGAGGGCTTCTGTGAGAGACTGACTGGAAAGCTGGGGGCCACCTGCATGCTTCTGGATAACTGAATGGGAGTCAGCCCTCCTGACTCCCCAGGAGCTGTGTCACAAAAACTCATTTGAAGTTAATGCAAAGCCAAGAGTTGGGAGTGTTATCTGGATCTATGATTTCATCAACATAGGGCATTCTTGCTGTGAAAACTTTCTCCACCCACTCAGATCAGCAACTTGAGTAATTCATAGTCTTAGAGAGTTGCCTAGAACACTGTGCAGTTAAGTGACTTACCAGTGGCCAAATGGAGAGAATGTGTCAGAGGCAGGACTTGAACCCAGGACTTCTGACTCCAAAGTCATCTCTCTTTCCACTACTCTATGGTGCGTCATAGATGGAGGCTAGTAATAACACAAAATATAGTAGGAATAAAAATGTAAAGTCCACTGCTTAGGTCTAAATAATCAATTGCAGAAGTGCAGGATTGGGAAGGAGTGGCTAGATGGCTGTTTGTGTGAAACTGACACTGGCTCATCCATCGATGGCAAGGTCAGGATAAGTCAGTGGTGTAATTCAGCAGCCAGAAAAGCTGCCCTCATCTAGGGCTGCTAGACTGACTCTGGTGACATACACCTGAGCATTACACTCAGTCCTTTGTACCACCTTTTAGGAAGGACCTTGACAGTCTGGAGGGTGTCCAAAGGAAGGCAATTAGAACTGTAGGGACCTGGGGATCAGACCATCCAAGGATCGGCTCAAAGAACCGGAAGTGTTAGTCCAAAGCTGTGAAGACTAGGTGGGGCAGGAGAACTGTGTTGGAGTATTTTGAGGGTCTGTCATTGGGAAAGATTAGCCTTCTACTTGACCTGACCTCACAACAGGTGAGAGCTGCAGAGGGGCCACATGGTACTTGGAAACTGACAACTCAATTCCACTCTCGTTCCTCATGTGGAGTGAGCAGCCTCAGTTCTAGCAGATTCCCCCTCCCCATTTGGCCTAGGAGTGGGTGCTTAGCCCTTGGAATGGCCCGTCCAAGCAGGAGCTCCTTCCTCCCTCCCTGCTGTGATCTCTCTCACCCCCTGCAGGGGCACAAGAAGCTGGGCCCATCTCCCATCCTCAGAGGAGGAATCTCTCTCTCTCACACACACACGCGCACACACATGCACGCAGCGTGGGAGGGAGCAGTTTTCAAGAAAAGCCAGGATGACCACTTGTCAGGGATATCATAGTCAGAATGGTCAGGGCTAGAAGGTCACATGGGTTGTTCTGGGACCGTGGTTAAGAAATGGGTTAGGGAATATCAGTATGGAGGCAATTTTCACTAGGTCATAGGAGCATAGATTTAGAGTTGGAGGAAACCTGAGCAACTCTCAAGTCCCAAACCCCTCATCTTACAGATGGGGAAACTGAGGCCCAGGAAGGCTAAGTGGGTTGTAAAGTCAGGATGACAGAGCTGGGGAACATGGTCTGTTTTTTTGTTTTGTTTTGTTTTGTTTTTTTGGCTAGGCAATGGGGTTAAGTGACTTGCCCAGTGTCACACAGCTAATAAGTGTTATGTGTGTGAGGCCAGATTTGAACTCAGGTCCTCCTGACTCTAGGGCCAGTACTCTATCCACTGTGCCACCTAGCTGCCCTGCATGATCTGTTTTTAATGTCATCCTACCTTCTTTGTATGCCTGGCCCAAAGGTTCACCATGCTTCCAATAGGCACAAATCCTAACTGCTGGGACTGAACTATTTAGCAATCTTTCTCCCTTCCCCCCATTCCTGGGCTAGTTTTCCAAATACAAGATATGTACATACCATATGATGTCAGGGCCCCTCCCCCCACCCATCTTTGCTCCCTGATTCAGACTCACAGGAACGGGAGGGTCCCTACCCTTTGTCAGGGGGCAGTGCCCAGGGCATTGGGGAGTACCCAGGGTGCCTGGTGGCAAGGCAGTGACTCAGAGAGACAGCTGGAGGGGGAGAAGGAGGTCATTCCACCAGCTGGTGCCACAGAGGACGAGAGGCTGTTCTGTTCGACATTCATCCACTCAGCCCCTACCAGGCCGGCCTGTCACTGAGACAAAGCCAGGGGCTGCCCTCTCACCCTCTACACATCCCTCCCTGGGGCTAGCCTTTTGTGTGACTTCTATTCTCTGTCAGGCTGCCTTCAGGCTTGCTTGTAACCTAATCTCACCTACCTGGGAGGGGGGATGGCAGACATAGTATGGCTTTCACCTCCAGCCCCCTGTACTAGCTGATCAGTCTGGTGGGAACACTGGGGCCCTTTGCCTTCTCTCAGGAGCTAATGCCTCCCTCCCACGCTCTGTGAGTGCGTGCATGTTTGTGTGTGTTTATGTGTGTCTGTGTGTGTGTCTGTGTGTGTGAGTGTGTGTGAGAATGGGAGATGGGCCCAGCTTCTTGTGCCCCTGCAGGGGGTGAGAGAGATCACAGCAGGGAGGGAGGAAGGAGCTCCTGCTTGGACGGGCCATTCCAAGGGCCATGCACCCACTCCCAGGCCAAAGGCTTTGACATTCCAGGGCTTGGTAGCACCTGCCACAGAGGGCTTCGCAAGGACCAAGTGAGCTCCCGTCTGTAAGTGCCTCGCAGACCTTGAAACCCACCTCCCTGGGAGGCTTAGACATCAATGGGCAGGTAAAGCCTTTGGCAGGCTATATAGTTTAAAAGGGGCTTACCTTGGAAACGTCAGGTATTCACTTTACTCCTCATGGTGATTATCCCTTGTGGGCACCCAGCAAAAATCTCCTGACTCGGCAGGGAGGTGGAGCAGCTGAAGTCCCGGCTCTAAGAAGCGCTTTGCAAACCTCGAGCCGCTCTGTTTCTGTTTACTTTTACTTTTGTCAGACCTGTGATTTCCTTGGTGTAGGGGCCTGAGTCCCAGAGTGAATGCCCCACTTCATTGACTAAGGCAGGTCAGGAGCCCATCTGTAATTCAGAGCTGGGGACAGCTCCCTGGGGTCGGGGGAGACTCATAGGCTTTGCCCAGGATTGGGACTGAAAGCCTCCCCATCTCCGAGTGAAAGGGACCTTAGAGGCCGTCTGGTCCAGCCCCCTCATTTTTCAAAGGAGGAAACTGAGGCTCCCTTACTAAAGGCAGGGGACAGAGCCCTGGCTTGGGAGTCTCTGATGTTCATTACCTGTGTGACCTTGGACAAGTCACTGCTCCTCAGGCTTCGATGTCTCCCTGTGTGAAAGGAGAGGGATTGAGCTAGATGGCTCTGAGCCCAGCGCTTTGTGAAGCCGAGGCCAGCCCTCCCTTCGTCCCTCTCTAAGGGCTCGAGAGATGCCACTTACTCAGCTCCTCGCCCTGCTGTCGGAGGGCGTCGGCTGCCCAGCAGCCTCGAGAGGACCGGCCCACTGAACTCGAGAGCCTCGTCGAGCCCTTCCACGTGTCTGTTTCTGACTGGGCTCTCGTCAAACAGCTGCAGAGATTGCCCTTATTGAAGTAATTAGTGAGCACTCTCCCTCAGCCTCCGCCAATATTGACAAATTAGCTTAATATTCATTGCGTCCCAGGAATTATCAGGTCTGGGAGTTTTCCTAGTGACTCTCTGCGACTGGCGCTTCTTCTGTTTACCTGGGCATTACCAGGCCTTCAGGGCGCTGAGGAGGTGACCTGGGCATGGGAGCCAGCAGGCCTGGGAGGAGCTTTGGCCGGGGCGGTTCATGATTCGGACCAAGCTGAGGAGGTGAAGGTGTAGAGAGGAAAGCGATCTAGACGCAGCCCAAGGACCTGGCTTCAGATCCTGGTTCTGTTACTTACCAGGTCCCGCCTGTCCAGGCCTCAGTTTTCTCCTTTGTCATTTGAGGGGGGTGGAACCCACGAGGTCCCGGCCAGCTCTGGCTGCCTTCGTCCCATTCCATGGTTCTCCTTTCTCGTTGCCTTCCTAATTCCAGCCGCTGGAAAGGCACGGGCTTAGAAGGTCTTTCTCGATGGTTACTAGGACCATGTTCCCCAGCAGGGGATTGGGGCCAGGCCATCACAAGCTCTTTGGGTTCCCAGGACACATAGTGTGAAATGGGCCTGGAATTGATTCAGGAATTCACAATGAGAAAACCACACCCAAAGAAAGTAATTAAGACAAATTCAGTGGAGTGGAAAGGAGAATTAATTTGTCTAATGGTTCCATAGATGGCTGCTGTCTACCAGGGGCAGCTCTGCTCTCTCCCTTTGGGTCTGTCCTTCTTCTCATGCTAAAGGAGGGCCTGGGCCTACAGCATCAAGGACTCGAGGTTGCAAAGGGTCTTAGAGGACCTCCAGTCCAATCTCCCTTCCCCAAACTACAAATGAGGAAACTGAGCCTGAGGGTCACACACAGGTGTGAGGACTGGACAAGAGGCAGGCCTTGAATACCTCAAAGGATCCCCAATTGGGAGCTAAAGGGGATGTCAGAAGCCCGCTAGGTCAGTCCCCTCATTTTACAAATGAGGAAACTGAGGCCAAGAGGTGAATTGGTTCGCCCGAGGTTGCATAGCTCGCCAGCCAAAGATCTAGGACTTGGACCTTTCTTAGGTTCCGTTTGGGCCTTCTCAGTTTCAGTACCCTCAGACAAAGCCTCGACCTGCCATGGTTATGGCTCTAGATTAAAAGAAATCCAGCAAGCTCCTAATCCTTCCAAGGGCAGGGTTACCACCATATTGTGGAGAACGTCCTTGAATGCAGGTCCTACTGTTTATAAAACACTTGAAAGTTACCAAATGTTTCACTTACCTATTTGTGCCTTATCGATCAATCAGACTGTCACTAAACATTTATTAAGTGCCTACTGTGTGCCAGGCACTGTGCTAAGTGTTGTTTACACCTAACAGCAATCCTGAGCTAGACTTTTTCTTTTTATCAGACTTGCGATGTCACCACGTAGGAGAATCTGAGTGAAGACCTTGCACTAATGACAGATGGGGGATGGAGTAGATAGAGCCCTGGGCCTGGAGTCAGGAGGATGTGAGTTCAAATCCAGCAGCAGACACTTACTAGCTGGGCAAGTCATTTCACTTCTGTGGGCCTCAGTGTCTTCATCTGTAAAATGGGGGTAAACAGCTCCTACGTCCCCAGGATTGTCGTGAGGACAAAATGAGGTAATATTTATGAAGCTCTTAGCACAGTGCCTGGTACCTTGTAGGTGCTTAATAAATGCTCATTCCTTATTCCTTCCTGATGCAATCAGAACCTGCTTAGCATTTATTGTTTTCAAGAATTGTTTGGGATACAGAGTTTAAGCAAGTTTCTTGGAGTTAATAAGTGTCTAAGACAGGATTCAAACTCCATTCTTCCTGACTCCAGGACCAGGTCTTTTTTTACTCGGCTGCCTTTAGATGAGGTAGGTGCTACAGAAATTATTACCCCCATTTTACAGATAAGATCACTGAAGTTCCCAAAGCTAGAAAATGTCAGGGGTGGGATTGAATCCAGGTATTCACTACTTATTGCATTTCTATCTGGTATATGCTTATCTCCCTTGAAAGAACTTAAGTTTCTTGAGAGCAGGGACCACTTCATTTTTGTCTGTATCCCTAACATATAGTAGGCACTTGATAAGAACTGTTGACTGACTGACTGATTATGGACCCCAGGTCTAGCATTCTCTCAGAGAAGGCATGAAGATGCCCTGGGCTTTGAATCAGAGGACCTAGGTTCTGCCATGTGACCTTAAGCAATTTACTTAACCTTTCTGTGCCTTGATTTCCCTATCTGTAAAATGAAGTGGTTAGGCTAGAGGGCTCCCTAGTCTAGGGTCCCTTCCAGCTCCAGATCCATGATCTCATCACCTCTCAGGGCTCCTGGTGTTATTGTCCATCACCTCTCAGGGTTCATGGTGTTATTGTCAGGGAAGCTATAGAGAGTGATCCACCGATGGGGGCTTCTCTGCTGGGAGGAAGTGTTAGCCTGGAATTGGGCCATGACTAATCATAGTCACAGCTGACATTCACATAGCCCTTGGAGGCTTGCAAGGTGCTCTTCGGCCATCTGTTACTTCATTTGGGCATCATAACAACCCTGGGAAGTGAGGGAGTGCAGGTGTGACCTCTCCATTTCACTGATGAGGAGAGTGAGGCTTGTCGGTTGGGGAAGGAGCTTGCCTGGCTCTGTATTCCCCCAGGGGAGCAGCCTCACGCCAAGTCTCCTTCTCCCTGTCACCGAGGGCTCCGTGGAGTTTTCTCTTCCAGGTTTCTAACCAACCTGAGGCTGCTTAGAGTATACATAGCCCCCCTGGGAACCCAGCGTTAGGCTGTACCTGCCCCAGGATTCCTGCTGAGCTCCCGCTGGGAGCCTCCGAGGTTGGGGAAGGCAGGCAGAGAAGGGAGTAGTCCAGGATCGTAGGCCTGCTCTTACCCTGGTGGTCCCCCAACCCCCAGGGAAGCCATGGGGAGGCCTCTGGAGACTCGTGGCACCAGCTGAGGCCACAGCTGCTGAGGAAAGACATGTGGACGTGGCCTCATCGGGCCGGGCCTAGCCAGCCACCCACTTGGTGCCCTGTTTCTGCTGGTGACCAGTGTCTCCACAACCATGGCCGCGAAGGCATTAGAGGCTGAGCTCCACAGAGGAAAACCTCAGTAGCCTGGAGCAGCCCCGTCTACTTAGGACGGTGTCTAGCCTGGCCTGGCCAGCCCCACTTCGAGGAGGTTTAGGACCTCTGAGGAGCCCGCCCACAGGCCAGACTTTGCCCTTCCCAGATGCCCATGTGCCAAGGAAGATGAGGGGGAGCCAGAAGAAATGGCCAGCAGGCACCCCACTCTCCAGGTGCTTGTGAGGTAATTAGAGACAGAAAACACGTCTGTGTGCACTAATTAGCGAACAATTACCGTGCAGGGCTTGCCTGCTTTATCGTCAGCACTCTGCTGGAAATGGAGTGTAATGAGGCTTCTGCACCTCGAGTCCTATTTTCCCGTTTACTTCTATGAGGATTTCAGCGATGTGCTCCTCGGGGGACAGAGGGAGGGCCCACAAAACCCTGGGGTCCAAATAGGAGGAAAGCTCCGTGTTACCGTCCTGCCTTTGTCAGGAGGTGTCTGGGCTCACGTAGACAGGGTCACTGCAAGGGCAGTGGAATGTGGAGAGGATCCAGAGCCGGAGGACCCTGGACCGAAGCCTGGCCCCGCCTCTCAGGGCGACTGTGGCCAAGTCACTTCCTCTCCTTCCTCTGCTATTAAATGAAAAGGCCTTAGATAGGTACCACAATTCTGAGCCAGATGCTGCTATTAAAAATATCATCCCTTCCGTAAGAGGCGTCCTCTAGTTCTCTCTCTGCCCCCGGCGCCCGTCTGGGGCCCCGTCCCAGCAGAACTTCCCATGAGAGGACCCCAGACCTGGGCCTGGAAGGAAGCAGCCTAGAATCCTAGACCCGGAGCTTGGAGGCACGTTCAAGCTCAACCTCATTTCACAGACGAGGAGGCCGAGGGCCTTTACTACATGCCGGGCACTGGGCTAAGTGTGAGGGATACAAAAAGAGGCAAAGATAGGCCTGCCCTCAAGGAGCTTGCTGTCTAACAGGGGAGATGGCCCGCAAACAAATACCTATCAACAAAATGTGTACGGTCTTACTGCACATTACATGGGGAGTAAAGGTCAGAGCCAGGATTTGAACCCAGGAGCTCTGACTCCAAAGCCCATGCTCTTGCCATACTGTCTTAAGTGAGTGTGGTAGAAGAGGCAGCCCCTGTAGATTCTCATTACATTGAAAGCCCCCTGCCCCTGCCAAGGGAGACAACTGTGATGTCGGTGAAATTCAGGGCCAATAACTCTTCCTTGTATGATTGTGAGTCATGGAATAACTCAGTCTCCAAACAGAAATTCAGGGTCACTCCAAGGGCAGTGGAGAGGCCCATGGCAGGCAGAAGCAGGTCGCCACCTCGTATGTACAAGAAATTAGGAAGGTGTGGTTTAAAAGATGTCAACAGAGAAATGTCAGATTCCACAGGAGATGAGCTGGGCCTGGGGACGAAGTGAGGGGTGAGACGTGGACAGCCCATGTATCAGCTGGCATCCTCAGAGTGTCAGAAGAGCCCAAGGAAGGTGCCCGAGACATTGGGTGGCCCCTTGAGGTGGGCTTATGGAAGGGCACCGCCAGAACACAGGATGTACTGGCACAGAAGGGGCTGATCTGCTTAAGTAGGTCAGAATTAGCACAAGTTATTTGAAAACACCACATATATATGTATATATGTGTGTGTGTGTGTGTATATGTCTATATGTATATATAGGGGTATATATGTGGGTACACACACACATATAGGGGGTTTTCCCACAGGCCTTTGGCCCAAGCTGACAAATGACTGGCTTGGCCCTGGGGGCCAAGCGGACCAGCCGAGCTCAGGAAGCGCGTTCTGGCTCTGAAGTCCATCTCCTAATTGACAGGTGCTTCTCCATCACTTGCCATGGGCGTGTGGGACATGAAGAAGGTGGTAAAATTCACAGTCTAATTGGGGAAGCTAAGGTGTAAGCATGGGTAGAACCCGACAGCTCTGTGAGAAAAGAGAGGGGGATCACCAGGCTAGATGACTTACTGACCCTCCCCCTTCTGCAGATGGAGACACTGAGGTTCATGGAAATTAAGTGAGTTAGCCAAGGTCATCCAGATAGGAGGAGACAGAGGCAAAATTTGAACCCGGTCCTCTGACTGGAGCACCAGAGCCCTTTGCACTAACCCTTCGCCCGCCTATACCTCCCCTCATATATGAAGGCAATGATGAAACATGAGGAGGACAGAGTGGTCTCCAGGCGATAGGCAGAGATGGGTCCTGAAGGATGGATTTGACCACCTGGGAGATAGGTGCTGTTAGTATCCCCATTTTATAGATGAGGAAATTGAGGCACAGAGTTAAGGGATACCCTGGGTCACACAGCTAGTAAGTGTCTCAGGCAGGATCTGAACTTGGGGACTTCCTGCCTCTAGCATCCTTACTCACTGTGCCATCTAGGGGAGCCATGGAAGCTTTTTGAGCTGGGGTGGGGGTGATGGGATCAGAGCTATGCATTAGGAGAATGGGCAGTGGTGCCCAGGATGGACTGGAAGAGAGACTGAGGACAGAGAGGCCATGTGGGAGGCTGTTGAATCCCGCAAGAAACGAGCAGGGAACTGGCCTTTTTGGTGGGGAGCACCCGAGGACAGGCACCCAAGGCAGCAGACCACTGCCTGCCAAACCAGGCAGAGAAACAGTGACACCTTGTCCCTATCAAGAGCCCGTGAAACGGGAGCTGGCAGACAGGAGAGGAGCAGAGGGGGCCAGGCTGGGAGAGAAGAGCCAGGGGGCCAGGGGGCAGCCCCTCCTCGACCAGGATCCCCTGCCTGACACCATATGAGGGCATCAGCTGGGCTGGGAGCTGGCCCAGGGCCAGCAGGGCCATCGGGGACACGTCCAAGGTGTTGATGTTGGCGATGTCCCCCTACTCCCCCCAGCCCCACACAGGCAGCAGGAGCTGATGCTGTACTAGCTGCCAGGGCCTCGCTGCTGCTCCAGAGGGGCCCTTATCTCCCCCAGTGTGGGGCCCAGAGCCTCGGTCATGGGAACACGGGCCTGGAGAAACGGCCGCCTATCAGTGTGATATGGCCAGGAGTGTCTCTCTCAGCTCGGTTTTCGTTTTCTGTCAGCAGGAGCCCTGGCTCAAGGAGATGTGGGGGGTGGGGAGCTCCAGTGCCGGCCAGGGCCTAGGATCGAGGGCCTTCCTGCCCTGGCTAATTGTCTCTGCCCAGAGTGCCCCATGTCCTGGGCTTGCAGAAGGCCCCAAATGGTGGTGACTTTGAGGCCCTGACCTTGGAGTAAAAGATTCCAAGTAAATTCTGGTAAAATCAAAGCTCAACATTCCCTTTGGCTTGCCAAGCATTTATTAAGCACCTACTGTGTGCCAGGCACTGGGGATCCTACGTGCTGGGCATACAAAGACAAAAATGACCCGGGCCCTGTCCTTCAGGAGTTTACGCTCTTCTGGGGGGCTCAGTAAGCACACGCATTTTGATGTAGTTCAGTCATGTCTGACTCTCCATGACCCCATTTGGGATTTTCTTGGCAAAGATACTGGAGTGGTTTGCCATTTCTGTCTCCGGTTCATTTTATAGATGAGGAAAGTGAGTGTCCAAGGCTGGTTTTGAACTCAGGACTTCTAATTCCAAGGCCAGCACTCTGCCCCAGGACACCCATAACTAAAAATACAAATTACCCGGGGTGAAGTCAAGCTAGAAGGGACCCCAGAAACCAGCCCAGAGGGATTAAGTGTTTTGCCCAGTCATGTGGTAATCATGTTTTAGAGGCAAGACTTGAACCCAGGCCTTTCTGATCTTAAAGCCAGCCCTCTCTCCACTCGCCCAGGTTACCTCACACATGGTAAGTACTATATTTAGTAAATGCTTGCTGGATTCAAATGAGGACCTCTGCTCTGCCATACACAGAATGCTACAAAAGCCGAGTAAGTCAGTCAGCACTCTGGGTGGTGGCAAGACATAGTAAAGAGCCCCCCAGGGCGGAGAGTGGGGAAAGGTTGCAACCTGCACCAGTGGAGGCAGCCCACGCCTTTAATCAAAGGCGTCCACAAAAAAGTATTTGGCGTACTTTATAGACGCACATTTTGTACATGGTCAAGTCCCGGGTGAATGCGGGGTAATTGGTAATTGTTGCATTTATAAAATTCCTGTTCGTATGATGCTTAACAGCAGATTTCCCAGGTCAGCAGGGCAGAAATCCCTCTAGCTTTTCGACTTCCATTGAAGAGCATACAGTCAGAGGACCTGGGTTCAAATCCCATCTCTGGCTGTTACTATCTGTGTAGCCTGGAGAGAGAGATTGGACCTCCCCAGGCCTCGGTTTCCCCATTTATATGATAAGAAAGTTGAATCAGATGGCCTCTGAAATCTCTTCTGCCTCTAGATCCAATGAGCTTCTCTGAGCCTCTTTCCCCACTTGTGAAAAGAAAGGGTTAGAGCAGACTGCCTTCCAGCTCTCTTCCAGCTCACGTATGAGCTTTGTTTTGGTGTGGCTGCTGCCTTCACCGCGGCCGAGGAGAGCCTCTAGACGCTGGGAGACAGTCTTTATGAGTGGCTATAGTGGAAGGAGGGAGGGAGGGAGGAAGAAAGGGAGGAAAGAAGGAACGGAGGGAGGAAGGAGGGAGGAGGGGAGAGAGGGAGAGAGAGGGAGGAAGGGAGGGAGGGAGGAAGGGAGGGAGGAGGGAGGAAGGAAGGAAGGAAAGAAGGAAGTGAGGGAGGGAGGAAGGAAGGGAGGGAGAGAGAGAGGGCAGAAGGAAGGGAGGAAGGAAGGAAAGAAGGGAGGGAGGAGGGGAGAGAGGGAGGGAGGGAGAGAGAGGGAGGAAGGAAGAGAGGAAGAAAAGAAAGGAGAAAGGAGGGAGGGAGAGGAAAAAAAGGAAGGAAAGATTTCTTAAAAGCCTATCAGTTCCCCTGAAAGCCCAGGCATGGTCCTCTCTGACAGACCATGGCCCATCCCTGGGCCTAGACTCTGTTCTTGTCCAGCTTGCTCAGGCCTGGCAGAACTTGGGTGCCCCTAGAATAACCTTCATGCTAAGGCATCCGAAGAGCACTTTAGTGGTCATTTTAGGGGGACTGTGCCTGTGGCGTAGGCATTCCCAGGTGAGGGAATTTCCTCCACTGATGCAGATCTTCACCTCTCCTGCATCTTGGAGACTTAAAGATTTGCCTAGAGCAGGAGTCAAACATTAAATTGGGAAATATTGAACAAAATAAAACATAGGTCACGATACATTTTAAAACTGTATAGAGGACTCAGGTTTGATGCCATTGCCCTAGACCAGAGGTCAAGTGACCTGACCAGGGCACAGCCAGCAGGTACTGGAAACAGGACACATTTAGGACCTATTTTACTGAGGAGAAAACTGAGGCTCAGTGTGGTGGAGGGGTTTGGTCCCTCAGGCTTAGGGGCACCGGTGAAATGCAATTTGCAGACAGTGCCAGGACCAGACTACAGATGTTCCCCGAGTTCTTGTCACTCCATGATACGTCTTTTAAAAACCCTGGTCTTCTGGCTGAATATCTGGGGCTGAAGGTGAGGAAAATAAACAGAGGCTTTAGAGCAGATGGTGGAGGGGGGCATCGGGGCTGGCAGGGCTCCCTCCTTGGCGGGCTGTTGCCTTGTGGCTCTCCCACACCTTCCTCCAGGTGTGATAAAGAACACTCAGCCCTGTCATTAACGAGCGATTCTGAGTCGACCTGGAGTTAAGTCACAACGCTTTGAAAACAAACCGGCCCCAAGGGCAGGGGCCTGAGTGGAGAACATTCCAGAAGCTCTCTATGGATTTAGTTCCCTGGAAAGATTACTGAAGGATTTGGTTGGGTTTGAATTTGCATCCAACCTGGTCTGAATCTTTTTAAAAATAGATTCTCCAGGCCCTAGAGAGAAGGTGATCTGCTGTCTGCCTCAGCGAAATCAATCCTTTGTTTTCTCCAAGTTGGGCACTTACATCCCTAATCCAGGAATGTGATTGAGCAGCAGCAGCACCAGAAATCCCCCACCTCTGATCTGAATTTGATTTCTGAACCTTCGCCTCTGAGCCTGCTCTCCTGGGCGGCAGCAGCCGGAGGGCTGCGGCCGGGGAATGGAAAATGTTGGGGCTCTGGCTTTGGAGGGAGAAGGCCCTTGGAGTACAATTACTGGCTCTGGAGCCGGCCGATGGGAATAGCTCGTTCTGGGGGTGGTGGATGCTGAATTAACCCGACTGTGCGCACACAGCAGGGCTCCGCAGAGACGAGGCCGGCCCGGCAGGAGGCTTGTCGCAGGCTTGAGCACTTGGGCCCTCCCACGTTGGAAACTCGTCCAGAGCTGCTCCAGTCATGAAGGGAGGGACCCCCGAGGTCCCTTGGGTCAGGTGGGAGGTGTTACAAGCTAAGAAAAGACTTAGCGTGCCCCTTTCGTCCATGATGGCATTCTTAACCCGTTGGGGCATTTTGAAAAATCGAGCTGAATCTTCCACATTCTGGAGTGGTTCCTGTTATGGCCTCTAATAGTGGGAGAGAGTGCTATGTGTGCCTGGAGAGATGTGGGTGCAAATCCTACCTGTGACACTTACTAGCTGTATGATCCTAGGCACATAGGTCGACCTTTCTGAGCCTCAGTCTCCTCATCTGTAAAATGGGAATAATTACCCATGGCATATTTAACTTCTTAGGTATGAGGCAATGCGCCTAAAGCAGTCTTTGTAGATTTTAAAGCAGCATGTAAAATATCTATTTTTAATAATTACTTAAGACAGAGCACTGGTGATACTGAGGTAGGATCATAGGATTTAGAACTGGAATAGGGTCTTGGCTTATCTCCCACAGAGACCTAGAATCTGATCCCTAAAGCTGGGTCTGCAGTTTGCTAACCCAGTGTTCTTTGTGGGCCTGGAGTCAAGAAGACCCAAGTTCAAATCTGGCCTCAGACATTAGCTGTGTGACCCTAGATAAGTCACTTATCTTCTGCCTGCCTCAGTTTCCTCAAATGTAAAATGTAAAATACCACTTGCCTCTCAGGGTTGTTGTGAGGGTCAAATGATTTAATATTGTAAAGCATGGGCTTGTAGGCTAAGCACCTGTTTGACCCCTTCCTTCCCCTCCCCTGTCCTTGGGTAGGGCCTTCCCGAGGGGTTTTTGGGTGCCTCAGAACTTCTTTGTCTGTTGAATTATCATGGATGATGAGGCGCTCCCTCCCCTCCCTCCTGGATTATGGGGAGCCAAGGTCCCTTACTCCATCTGTCAGCCCACGCTGAATGAAGTGTCCTCCTTGACCCGCGGCTCTTCCAAGCTTCCTCAGCCAAATCCAGGAGTTCTAGAATCCAGGGCTGACGGCTCCTAGCCCCCGCCTCTGAATTCTCCAAAATGGAGAGGTTCCCAGCCCCACCTCCCGCTGCTCTTTAGCGAAAGGGAGGGCCTGTTGATACCAGGCCCCGCTGGTCGAGCCTATGAAGGGGTCCAGGGTACAGCTGGGACATCCTGTTGGAGATTCCCCGAGTTCCATTTTTGTCCATACTGCCTAGCATTATGCCTGGCACATAGTAGGCACTTAACAAATGCTTGTTGATTGATTGGCTCTCTGATCTCATTCATCAGAGACTCTTGTAGCCATCATTACTTCCTTTACAGAGTCTCCCAAAGGCCCTGCAGGCACCTTTGGAGGGGAGAGGGGAGGATTTGAATGAGAGCCTTGCCTCATCTGGAAGGCAGGATGTGAAAGATCCTTGGAAGGACTTTTCCATCCCTCCGCCTTGCTGACATCTGGATTTGCTGGTAAAATGGAAGAGAAGGTCATCATGGAGAGGTGGGGAACCATGGGTGTGAAATGTGACATACCTTTCACTTTCAAACATTCTTACTGCCTCTCCTGGTATTGCTTACGCTTTTTCCTTTATTCTAATGGAGGGTTTGTGGGAGGGAGGTGTCTCAGTAGGGTTTGGGGGTTAAGAGAAATTGTGATATAAAAACAAAAGCCAGAGAGGAAGAAAAAAAATCAGTAGGATGATCTTGCCTTTATCCTTCCAAAGCAAGTCCTATTTCCCAAAGTACTCTGAGTCCTCAAGCTGGGGCCACAAATACATCCATGTCCTCTGCAGGTAAAGACCCAACATCTTCACCCCTCCCCACACACACTCCACTCCCTGCCCCCCCAGCAGGGTTGCACTGCTGTGATTCTGGGGGTGGGGATGGGGACAGTTAATGTAATTATTACTCCAATTTTTCCTGGTTACTGTATCTTGATATGATATGCCAACTGATCATTAATGTACAATAATCTTCTGTGGAATGATAATAGCCCAGCAATCAATGACATAAGCTAACCCAGTAAGGGCTGAGTGATGTTGGACGAGATTTGGGAGGAGGACGGAAGGTCTTGGAGGAAATTGTGGTGGGGCTCAGTTTCCCATAACTGGCTTTTCCTTAACTCCCGTGTTCTACTCTGTTCAGTATGTTTATCATGTGTACCATTTTAACCAACTGCGTGTTCATGGCCCAACACGAGCCCCCGCCATGGACCAAGTATGTGGAGTAAGTATCTCTCTCCAGTTTCCCTCCCCTCCTAGTGCCTTCTTTGCACTTCATTCCAGACGCACTCAGTGTCTGGAGAGACCCATTACAATCCCTGAACATGGGGTAAAACTGAGGCCCAGAGATGTGCGTTCACTTTCTGAAGGTCACACAGCCATTTAGAGGCACCTTCCTGTCTTTAGAATGGAAGCTCCCTGAGGACAGGAACTGCCTTGCTTGCCTGTGTTGGTACCCATAAATCTTAACACAGTGCCTGGTACATAGTAAGTACTTGATAAATACCCTTTCCATCATTCATTCACTCCTCTGTCAGGTGGAACATGGTCCTTTTCTGGGTGCCTCAGCCCCGCCCTTCTAAGGATGCTGCTATCTCCTACTATTTCCCTCCCACCATTTGAGCTACCCTCCAGGGACCTGGAAGGTTGGATGGCTCCCCATGACTTCCCTGCTTTAAGGCCCAACTGTGGCAAAGAGGGGCCGCTGAGCCTCCCCTCCCTCTCCCCAATCTCCCCTAATCATACCTGTCATTTTTAGGCAAAATCTCTAGGCTCTGCTCCCCCATCAAATTTAAGTTCCTAATTTAAACGATTTCTCCATGAGTATCTGGAGCACTTGGCATCGTTTGAAGGAAATCAGCCTTCAGTGATAACCGGCCTTCAGGAAGCCAATTGACTTTCTGGGTAAGCTTCCCTCTCCCCCAAATGATGTGAGTAGGAAAGATCGGAGATATGATATTCTAGAATCAGTGGACTTGAGTTCAAATCTCACCTCTGAAGCTTACTGACTATGACTTTGCACAAATCTCTTCACCTCCTTGGGCCCCAGTTTCCCCATCTGCAAAATGAGGAGCCTGGACTAAATGGTACCGGAACCTCTTCCAACTCTGAATCTGTGAGCTTCTGACTAGGTGTTCTGTAAAGGTGTTCAAGTCTCTTCTGAAAGTTGCGTTCATGAGTCAAGATCTTGATAAACCAGTTTCTGGATATCCCACCGTGCGGTAGGGGATGGTTTTGCTTTGATTTGGCACCCACTGGGGAACAGATCGCCCTGGGACACAGACTGAGGCTCACCCTCATAGATACACTTGAAAACATAGATACATTCCAGGGTCACTGTTTGGGGCATCAGTTGCTCCATGGGGTTATCTGCCCCACCTACTTCCACAACCTCCTTCAGGTAACAAAGATGGCAGCATTCACCTGGCTCCTGAACTGATGCCTTTTCAATGGAAGGAGTTAGTCTTAAGGCCTTCTGGGAACTCAGAGCAGCCTGCAGACCACATCCTCAGAGATAACCAGTCAGTCAAGAAATTCAACATTCACTGCGTTCCAGGCACTGTGCAAAGAAGCGGCAGACAGAGAAAGGCAAACTCACCATTCTCCAGCTCTCAAGGGCTTGAGTTCCAATGGTAGAGATGACATTTAGAGAAGCAGGTACATCCAAGATCTATGCAGAGCAGTCGATGAGGGATGAGTTCAGGGGGAAGAGCAAAAGCTGAACTGGTAGGTGAACGGGTGCTCTGAGTCTCTGAGGCCCCGTGAGTTGTAGGGACCCTGGAATGCTCACAGAGTTCCACTGCCCATGGGGCCATTTTGAAGGTCTAATAGGTACAGAGTGAAACATCAGCAGCATCATAGATTTAAAGCTGGAAGGAGTCTCAGAGACCATCTGATCCAATTCCCTACTTTGACAGAGAGAGAAACTGAGGCACAGGGAGAAGTGACTTTCTGGGTCACATAAGTAGTAGATTGTAAAAGTAGGATTTGGACCCAGATTCTCTAACTCCAGATATAGTCCCAGCCCTGTTGTGTCCCATTCCAAGCACTGCCCTGGCTTTGGAAGAACCCCTTGTCATAAAGGGGGAGGCGTATTAACCTTTTCAGGCCCTGTCAACTTACAGATCTAAGAGGTTTGAGTGACCAAAGAGAGGGAAAGATGTGTTCCCTTCATAGAATGCAACTCAATGAGCATTTATTAAGTGTTTGTTGTGTGCGAGACTGTGGGGAGAGAAAGAGGAAAGACAGTACAATGTAGATCCTGCCCTCAAGGGGCTTATTACAACCTAAATGTGAAGTAAATTGGCATGGTTCTATACAAGGTAGAGCATGATCAGGTAATGTA
Source organism: Vombatus ursinus (assembly GCF_900497805.2). Classification (NCBI taxonomy): domain Eukaryota; kingdom Metazoa; phylum Chordata; class Mammalia; order Diprotodontia; family Vombatidae; genus Vombatus; species Vombatus ursinus. The sequence goes on along the minus strand of NW_020954595.1, from coordinate 283,549 downwards.
GGGGTCTAGGCAAAGTTCCCAAAGAAGTCTGAGGAGAGAACACTTTCAGCTGGGGAGGGGGGTGGGGAATCAGAGAAGGCTTCTTGGAGGAGGTGGTACTGAAGGGTACTGAAGGAAGAAAAGGATTACTGTGGGGAGAGATGGAGAAAGAGCCCATTCCAGTCAGGAGGGGTGGCCTATGTCAATGCGGGAGCTCGACTAGAATGAGCACAGGATAAAAAAAGTCTGGAAAGAGCAGGTGGAGCCCAGTTGTGAATGGCCCAGTGCTGGGATCTGTGTCTGAGAGTAGGGGTGTCTAGGTGTATATAGCTGTATCTATATGTGTGTCTGTAAATATGCACACACACACACACACACACACACACACCCATATATTATATGGGAGGGATTCAGAAAGGATTTCATTAGAAGGGGGTATTTGGACTGAGCTTTGAAAGAAACTAGAGATTCTTAGAGATATAGATGAGGAGGGAGGGCATCCCAGGTAGGGGGGACAGCCTGGGCAAAGGCATGAAGAGAGAAAATGCCATGTTTAAACTGCCATGTGTAAGACCCAGCAAGAATGCCAGCTCAGCTGAATAGTATGAGGAGAAGAATGGGTGATGAGTCCAAAGTCAGTAAAAGCCAGCTTCAAACATAAAGAGAAGAATTTGGATTTGGTCCTAGGTGGGGAAGATAGCTGGTAGACCTAAGAAAGAAGCCAGTGGCTATGAGGCTTACAAGCCTTCTAGGTACGTGCTCCAGAGCAGCTATTCCTTGGCACAAGGACAATGCTGGTAGTGTCCAATTATTGATCAGTCATCTTATTATGATGGTGCCTGGCATGGTTCTTGGCACACAGTAGGGAGATGGTCAATAAAGGTTCAACGAACACAAGTGAGTTGAATTTCCACATCATCTGAAGTAAAGAGACCCCTGTGGGATGCTGCGGATTCGGCCCATTGCCAAATGCTAACATCAAAGTAGGAACTGATCCACTAGCTGCCATAAGCCGTGTTCCTGCATTCCTTGCCTGATCTTCTACCATTCCCAGCTGAAGGGCTGATGGTTTCCTTGACAGCCCAGTAAACAGGCAGGGTCTAAGTGTTCCTGAGCCCCCATCAATGTTTCTGTGCCTTACCTGACAGCCCAACCAGCTGATTGACTACTGAAACTGACGATGAGAGGAATAAAGAGCTTAAGCAGTTATCTGTACGCTCCTCCCCCCTCAACAAAGCCCGGAGACTCAGGCCCATATCCAGCTCAGCTGTTCAGGAAAAGCCTGGTCTAAATGGGCCATCTGACTCTCCTTCTGCATGCTGAGGAGCCACCTGAGGAAGCCATGATTCCCTGCTTCCCCCGACAATGTCCCAAATGTACACTTCCCCCATTTTCCACGTGTGCTATAACCCTTCTCCCGTTCTCTTCCAGGTACACTTTCACTGCTATTTATACCTTTGAGTCATTGGTAAAAATATTGGCGCGAGGATTTTGTCTAAACGCATTCACCTTTCTCCGAGACCCATGGAACTGGTTAGATTTCAGCGTGATTGTCATGGCGTAAGTACCCTCAACTCTTGCCCTTTGGCTGAGGCCAAGTCAAACAGGAAGCCTTCCACATCCCTGTCTCTTAGACTCCCTTGAGGGGCCACAAGCCCCTCTGCCATTCCGCTAGGACCTCTGTCCCCAGAGACCTAGTCTGCAGCCTTAGAATGAGGCATTCGTTCATCCATCCCGAGCACCAAAGCATGGTCCTGACCCCGGAGGTGGACCAGGGGGCCTCACAAGAGCATCACGGGGCAGGAGACATGGGCTGAGCAGAGGAGAATTCTGTACATCATAGCTGCCATGTGTTTCTGAAGACGTGAAATCAGGTTATAAGCCAAGAAACAAAACGGAAATCCCTCCGAGAAACACATGCCCACGTACCTTATGTCATCCATGCCCAGAATTGCAATAATAACCAGCATTTATGTAGCGCTTTAAGATCTGCAAAACACTTTACATAAATTATCCCACTCGATCAGTACTTTCCATGGGGATGTCTCTTTAAGCTTTCCAAAGAATCCACCATCTTGGCTGGCATCTGTAAGGAAAGCAGGGCTTAACGGCCCTACTTTAAAGAAGTGGAAACGAAACCTGTGAAAGTGGAGCAATTTGCCTCAGGTCACAGAGCCATTCGCGGGCAGAGCTGGGACTAGCTCCTTGGTGGGTCCTCCCAAAGCGGGAGGATCCCTGCCCCCTCCAGGAGGTTCCACCTCTGAGGGCAAGAGAATAACATTCTCCGAGATACGGGGCGTGACAGGGCTGGCCTTAGCTGAGCCGCCCAAGACTCAGAATGACACAGATGCTGAGCATCATTTCCTGTTGATCCTAATGGAATTAGGAGGCCAGCAGAGTAGGGGGCCAGACTTCCCTTAGTAATGTTATTTGTAGCTACAAAATGGATGGCGTGTACAGTGACCTTTCTGGGAGGCAGGCCTGCTCACATTTGCCCGGGTAGTCTTTCCTTAAAATGCCCCCGCACGGCCCTCCCAAAGGTCTCCCTCTTCAGGCCAGCCATCGCCGCCTTCTCGCCTGTTTCCTGGGTCTGGGTCATATCCCTGCTCACGTCCTGGGTGAGGGCACGAAGCACAGACAAGCAGCAAAGTAATTATCATTCCTAATAATGATGCACATAAATGATCATGAAACGGACGAATGACAACAATTGCAGGCGCGTTTCTAGTCTGTTTTGTAGTTTGCAAAGCACTTTGCCAGAGGACCTCATTCCAGCTTCACCTCCATCCCATGAAGGGGTGCCGCAGATGTTGTGATCGCCAGATGAGGAAATTGAGGGGCAGAGAGATGAAGCAACTTTCCCTTATAGCTACCAAATGTCCAAATCAGGATTTGAACTCAGGTCTTCTTGACTTCCAGCATCCTGTGCACTGCACCCATTCTCAGAGGTGACTCTGCTCTCGGACAGGAGATAATGATTCATTACAACATAGAAATAGAGAACTTAATCAACTAGCATTTACTGAGCACCTACTATGTGCCAGACACATTATGGTCATAAGGGCCTTGTACATTATGTCAGCTGATCCTGACAGTGCCTCTGAGGAGTGTGGGCACTATAAAGATTTTTATCCCCACTTTGCAGATCAAAAAGCTGACGCACAGAGGGAGCAAAGATCAGCCCATAGTCACTCAGCGAATAAGCAGTAGACTCCATGCTCAAACCCACAATGGGGGACTCCAGAGTGTTGGCCTCCCCCGCGGGCCCTGACCGCCAGCAGCTCCAACCTTCCGCTGGGAGTCCCTGAGAAGGGGGCGCTTCTCCCGGCTTTTTCAAGAGTCTGCTTTTTCAACCTTATTTCCCCATTCACCTCCCGACCCAGATACATCGGACCTTTAGCCGGGACGCTGTCCCTGCTGCCTGTACCCCTTTGCCAAGAGTGATCACGACTGTCATTGATTGGCTTTAAAGTTTATAAAACTCAATGTGTGTGTGTGTATGTGTGTGTGTGTGTGTGTGTGTGTGTGTGAGAGAGACAGAGAGACAGAGACAGAAACAGAGACAGAGAAACAGAGAAAGGAGAGATGAAGAGAGAGAGACAGAGGGACAGAGAGAGGAGAGAGGGAGGGAAAGACTGAGAGAAGAGAGAAAATGAGAAAGAAGAGAAGGAGGGAGAGAAAGACAAAGACAGAGAGAAAGGGGGGCTCAGAAAGATTATTACACAGTCACTATTTCTATCAAAGGATCGACCACAGATAAGTAGCTTAACCTGAGCCTCGGTTTCCTCATCTGTAAAATGGGGATAATATTACTTGGCTTACAGTGTCTCATAGCTAATAAGTGCTCAAAGTGTAATCCCAACCTGGATCTTCTTGACTTCTGGTCTAGCACACTGTCCATTAGGTTCGTCTGCCACTCTGATTCTATTGTGGTCCATGCTGAGAATGTTCTATCCTTCTGAAGGCTTCTTCCCCACCTCCACCCTACCAATCTCAGCTCTCCCCTCCCCCAGAACCTCCTCCCTGACTCCTCTAGCCGTAGACTGGCAGAATGAAGAGCAGACAGTGCCTTGGACGTGGAATGAGGGGATTCAGGTACAAATGCTGCCTCTTCTACTTGCTTCCTTTGTGGCTTTGGGCAAATCACTGCCCTTCTCTTGGCTGCCTTAGTTTTCTCCTATGTCTCATTAAGCCGGGTGGGGGGGATGAACTAGAGAGCTTCTCTGTTTTCTTTTCCTTCCTTCCTTTCTTCCTCTCTCCCTCCCTCTATCCTTCCTTTCTTTCTTCCTTCCCCACTTCGTTCCTCCATCCCTCCTTCTTTCCTTCCCTCACCCTCTAATTTCGTTAGTACAGGCAGCTCCCCAGTGTGAACACCCTCTGCTGATGAAGATCCACCACCTGTGCACCTCTGTCAGTCATGTCCCTTCTCTGAACCTCAGTCTCTTTCTCATAAATCAGACATTTGCACTAGAAGGTCTTCCAAGGCCACTTCCAACCCTAAGCTTCTGTTGTTCTAGGAAGACACTGGCTTGGTGACTTCTCAGGTCCCTTTCTAGAGTGAAAATTCTGCAATTCTGTGAAATGAATTTAATGAAATTAATTTCATTAAACCCTAATTAGTAATGACTGCTATGTCAGCTGTGGTCAAGGGGGAAGACAAAAGGAGGAGACAGCTGACCCTTTACCCCAAGGAATTTTTAGGACAGTTGGGAGAAGGTGGTGTTCATGAGAACTGCCCCCCCTCATACACGCAAACATACACAAACACACGCACAGATATAATAGGCACGTACATACATGCACACACATACACAGACATACACACATACACAAACCTATACAGCAAAATAAACACACACACATATGCACATACATACATATACAAACACAAAAATGTGTGCAAACGTGCATTACACAATACATAAACCTATGCGGCACAGCAGAAACATGAATAATACGTACATATATGCGTACAAATATGCATGCACACACAAAACCCAGACCCACAAACACACAGTGCACACATGCACAAACACATGCGCATGTGTGCACATGTAAATACAATATGTACACACATATGCAAACACACAAGCATGTGTACCTACACACATACACACAATATACAAACCAATGTTGCAAAGTACAAACATGTGCAATACATGCATACATGCACGCACACAAACATACAAATGCACTATGTGTGTACACACAAGACACTGGCCCACAAACGCACATGCACACACAAACACAACATGTACACACATACACAACTAGGTATACACACAAACACACAAGCATGTGCGCATACACATGTATACAAACCTATACTGTCCAAAACAAATATTCACAATACATACATGCATGCAACACAAACATATACATACAACATGCACACACATACATGCAATACTACCGGCCCATAACCACACCTGCACGTGGAAACACGTACAAACACACATGAACATACATGCACAAACATATAGGACCACACATCTACACACACGCACAAACACGTCCTCCCGGGAGCCAGTGGGTCCGAAGGCCAGGTCCATGGTGAGCTGGACCTCTCGCCTCCCATTCCACGGTAACCATCACAGTTCAGAGACATCTTTGTTCTTTGTGTGCTAAATCTCAGCTGGAAGGGCCCCGTCTGGTTCAGCCACCCTTACTTTGCCTCTCTGCATCCCCAGCCTAACATAGCATCTGGCACACATAATAAACACTTAATAAATGCTTGTAGACTGACTGACTGATTGACAGGTGAGAAAGCCAAAGCCAGGGGTCTCACAGCAAGCTAGTGGAGACCGGGGATGAGACTCCCAGGGAATCCTAGGCCCTGCCCACTGCTCCACACTGCCCAGCAATGGTTCCCCAGATCCTCTGCTCCTAGACTAGAAATCCATAGTGTACTGAGGAGAGTGTGGCTAGCTCCAAGGATTAGCCGTGCTCTCTTTCTCCCGTGCCCCACAATGCTCAGCTCCATTTTGGGAAGCTGGTGGGAGCTCAGGGGGCTAGGCTGGGCCCTCCTGCTCTTCACCCTCCTGCTGGCTTCTCCCAGGGAGGAGAGGGAAGCCCCTGCCCCCACTCAGAGAAGCCTGAGGCAGGCAGAATGGATGGGAGAGAAAGGAAGAGAGAGACTGAGACAGAGACAGAGAGACGAGAGGGAGGGAGGAGGGGGAGGGTGGAGAAACAGACAGACAGACACACAGAGAGACAGAGGCCAAGAGAAAGTGGGGGGGGAGGGGAGAAAGAGAGACAGAGAGACCAGAGAGAGAGAGAGAGAGAGAGAGAGAGAGAGAGAACCTTCCCTATAGCAACACCTCCAATTTGGGGACCTTCACGGCTGTGTTCCAGCCTCCCTCATCACTCGGGGAGTTGTTATGGAAACCAGCCGTGGAGGGAACCTCAGGGAGGAAGAAAAGGAGGGGGGAGGGGGCACGTCCCCCCAAACAAGAGGCCCCGAATGTCCCCTTTCAGCGGGTGCCCCATGTGGCCCCTGTGCCCCGTGGCAGCAGACCCCGTAGCAGCAGAGCCCGCGGGAGGTCATTGTGCCCTGGGTGGGTGTGAGGGGGAGCTGCCAGGCCGCTCCCCTTTCTTCTCTTTTCTTTGCAATCACAAAAGTCCTGTTTTCAAATGCATGCTCAGAGCCAAGCTGCAGCTGGAGTAATAGAAAATGAATAGTTTTTAATGAGGAATTCATTAGAGTGCGACAGGAATTACACACATTAAAACTCCCTTTCTCTCCCCGACCCCAAGTGGAGCAGCAGAGGCCACCTGAGTGTGGCTCCGGCCATCCAGGCAAGGCCTGTCCACAGCCCCCAGAGGTGTGCCCCACATAGGAGAGCACGTGGGCCACAGAGGACAAGGGGCGTCTGGGCTCCAGGGCCCCCCATCACAAGCTGTTCCTCTGTGGCAGCGTCATGATCCTGGCAGGAGAATTTCCCCACACACACAGGCACATGGCCCCTCTCACCTGGCCAAGGACTGGGGAAGGTTAAAAGGGCATCCCTCATCCTGAAGGCTGGGGGGAGAGGAGAGCCCACAAGGCTGACCTGGGCCCAGGCCTCAGCTCTCCCAGGGTCACAGACTCTGCAGGGCCTCAGAGGCCTCTAGTCAAAACCCAGAGCTGAGAGAGGGCCGCTCCCGAGGATCCCCAAGGTGTGCTCAGTCACCTGGGCCCTTCTTTGACAAACAGATGGACCCACTCCACACCTCTCTCTCTCTCTCTCTCTCTCTCTCTCTCCCCCTCTCTCCTTCTCCCTCTCTCCCCCTCCCTCTCTCCCTCTCTCCCTCTCTCCCCATTCTCTTTCTCTCCCTCTCTCCTCTCTCCTTTCTTCTCTCGCTTTCTCTTCCTCCTCCATCTTTCTCTCCCTTTCTC